>NW_027442768.1:0-80478 GCF_048569485.1 Anomaloglossus baeobatrachus
AATGAGAACTGCACTGGATCACCGGAGGATAAATAATGAGAACTGCACTGGATCACCGGGGATAAATAATGAGAACTGCACGGGATCACCGGAGGATAAATGAGAACTGCACTGGATCACATGTGGGGTAAGGAGCGTTGTGCAG
Source organism: Anomaloglossus baeobatrachus (assembly GCF_048569485.1). NCBI lineage: Eukaryota > Metazoa > Chordata > Amphibia > Anura > Aromobatidae > Anomaloglossus > Anomaloglossus baeobatrachus. Next base: position 146 of record NW_027442768.1, read on the forward strand.
CGCGGAGTCCATCGCTTACTACGGGAAGTAACAATGTCAGTGCCAGTGTTGTCCCCGCTGTCTGCCACGTCCGTGCACGCAGCCGATACTCCTCGTACAGGGTAAGCACCGCAGGCTCCGGTCCCACAAGGAGAATTTATTAATGAAACCCAAAAACTAGACGGAGTTGCGAGTTTTTCAGTTTCTTACTTGGATTTTTCATCCATTTTTCATCGCATTTTTCTAAAGACGTCAGTGAAAAGTGCAACTGACCCAGCAAAGAGAGGAGCCGTTCTCTCGCCCTGGGGACCGAAAAAAAAGGTATGGGTATTAGAAGAAGGGGAGGAAAAAACAAAACACAACGGCCTTTTTACCTAGTAGTAGTTGTCTTGTGGGACATTAATATCTCCTCGGTCAGTGTTTGGACCCCTTTGCAGTGATGTGACTCCTCACCACTTTCTTACTGTTTTTGTTCACAGCGCCAATAATTTTGCAATGAAAGGAAAGAGGAAGACGCTGAGTGTGACCGACGTGATGTCCGCCATGAGGAGATGGAGTTTCAACGTTTCCTCGCACCATTAAAAGAGCCCTGGAAGGTGAGGCTTCTAAAATGGGAACATTTTATGGCTGAATATATATATATTTTTTTTTTCTTACCTCCAAAAACTCAGTGTGAATATTGCCTAACACTGCCCCCTTCTTGAATGGTGCTCAGACCTTTCCTCACTCTGTTTCTCTCCAGTAATTGTTGTCTACAGTAGATGACTAGTATGAGATTGGTGCTCCCGGCCTCCCCTCTGGTCGCCGGTCCAAACTCCCTATACCCTACCCCCCCCCCTCTGGTTGCCGCTCCGGCCTCCCCCCCCCCCCCCCCCCCCCCCTCTGGTTGCCGCTCCGGCCTCCCCACCCTCTGGTTGCCGCTCCGGCCTCCCTACCCTCTGGTTGCCGCTCCGGCCTCCCCACCCTCTGGTTGCCGCTCCGGCCTCCCCACCCTCTGGTTGCCGCTCCGCCTCCCCACCCTCTGGTTGCCGCTTCGGCCTCCCCACCCTCTGGTTGCCGCTCCGGCCTCCCCCTATGATCAGTTATTTGCAGCTCCATACCCCGTGTAGGGGCAGTTATGAGCTCCTGTTGATGTGAATGGGAGCTGCAGTACCTTAGAATGCCCACTAGAGGGTGGCAAACAGCTGATCTGCTGGCGCTGAAATTACAAATCTGGATCCATTTTTGCTGAGTCCCTTTGCCTATGTCCTCGCACACAAATGGAGCTAATCTGCAGCACCAGACATAGACGAGGACGGCACTTTTTTGGGGGGGGGGAGGAGGGGACGCAGTCTCTCCCCTTTGATACCGTTTTTGTTCAGATTGTGTATTTACCTTCTCCCTTGCTCTCTCAGCTTACAGACGGGAGCAGAAAGGAAAGAAAGAAGCCACCGAGATGAAAAAGAAGACAGTAAAGACAAGAAGCCGGATGGAGACGAGCAGGACAAGAGCCGAGAAGAGGAGGACGAGGAGGAGAAGATGGAGGAGGATGAGGTGGTGGAGGACGAGGAGGTGGAGAACTGACGCTGCTGCTGTTCGCAGAAGACATTTGGGGGCACTGGCTCTTCGCCCCCTCCCCCGTCAGACCCGTCCACAAGTGAGAAGAGACTATTAGTGGAGAAAGAGGCCGGAACGGGACATGAGCTCCTTAATAAACTGGAGTCACCGTTTTCTATATTGTTCTCTGATCCTATTTATGTCCGTCCTGCTGGGTGTTGTAGTTCCTCCTGAGGTGGAGGCGCCGCTGTTTGCTGAAATACAAAAATGTGTTTTGGCACCGTGCAATAATGATCTCTTTTTTGTTTTCCCAATTTATCAAGCTCTGCATTCGTTTTTCTATTCACTGACAGCAAGCAGCGGTCAGGGGAAGTGTCCTGCCGTTTGCTGTTCCCAGTATTATTATGTAATGTGATGGCGCTCGCCTGATCCCCGGTGACGGCTCCGCTGGGTGCCGCGCCCGCCCCATTCACATCCACTCATCTGAGCCAAATCCGGCCTGATTGGTGTCAGGATCCCAGCGCCGTCAGCAGATTCCTCACATTCTCCATTATTTCTGCCATTGTTTAGACGCCGGTGATGATGAATGAGGCTGATGCAATGACCCAGCTTTCCCAGACTCCTGAGCGGTAAATATGCACATCCCCTGCCTCTTACTACTGTGCATGAGCCGTGCAGGAGGCTGGGAAAGCGGGTGACATCCCTATGGCGGCCATTAAACCCCCGGCTCTGAGCCTTCATCGGTGTGTGGTCGGACTCCCCACTCCCATCATCCTCTCCAGCAATAAATCCCGTATTGTGCAGCAGAAGGGAAAAACTGGTTCTTGTTCCTCTTGCATCACGGTCGTGTTCCCACCGCACCCGGCTCTGGCTAACGCCCCCCCCCCTCCCCCTCCCCCCCCGGGAGGAGAATGTGATTCTTTCCATTTTCTTGTTCCTTATTATTTTCTCTCCCGAGAGTCCTAATATTATTATTATTATTATTATTATTATATTTGTTTTACCACATAACTCATCTTGTAGAACTGAGGACGAACCATAAATCATGATGATGGGTGATCTGTCACCTAATTTCTCTGCACAGAAGCCTCTGTTACAGATTGTGCAGGGATACGCCGCTGCTGTCTCTCTATACTGTTCTGTGCAGGGATCTGTCTCGCCGTACTGTGCTCAGAGTTCTGCCTCCGTATTGTACGGTGCAAGAATACACTGCTGCCTCTCCGTACTGTGCTGTGCAGGGATCCGCCACTGCCTCTCCGTACTGTGCTGTGCAGGGATCCGCCACTGCCTCTCCGTACTGTGCTGTGCAGGGATCCGCCACTGCCTCTCCGTACTGTGCTGTGCTGGGATCCGCCACTGCCTCTCCGTACTGTGCTGTGCAGGGATCCGCCACTGCCTCCCCGTACTGTGCTGTGCAGGATCCGCCACTGCCTCTCCGTACTGTGCTGTGCAGGGATCCGCCACTGCCTCTCCGTACTGTGCTGTGCAGGGATCCGCCACTGCCTCCCCGTACTGTGCTGTGCAGGGATCCGCCACTGCCCTCTCCGTACTGTGCTGTGCAGGGATCCGCCACTGCCTCCCCGTACTGTGCTGTGCAGGGATCCGCCACTGCCTCCCCGTACTGTGCTGTGCAGGGATCCGCCACTGCCTCCCCGTACTGTGCTGTGCAGGGATCCGCTGCAGTCTCTGTACTGTGCAGGGATCGGCCGCCGCCTCTCTGTACCGGGCAGGGATCGGCCGCCGCCTCTCTGTACCGGGCAGGGATCGGCCGCCGCCTCTCTGTACCGGGCAGGGATCGGCCGCCGCCTCTCTGTACCGGGCAGGGATCGGGCCGCCGCCTCTCTGTACCGGGCAGGGATCGGCCGCCGCCTCTCTGTACCGGGCAGGGATCGGCCGCCGCCCTCTCTGTACCGGGCAGGGATCGGCCGCCGCCTCTCTGTACCGGGCAGGGATCGGCCGCCGCCTCTCCATATTGTGCCGGGCAGGGATCGGCCGCCGCCTCTCCATATTGTGCCGGGCAGGGATCGGCCGCCGCCTCTCCATATTGTGCCGGGCAGGGATCGGCCGCCGCCTCTCCATATTGTGCCGGGCAGGGATCGGCCGCCGCCTCTCCATATTGTGCCGGGCAGGGATCGGCCGCCGCCTCTCCATATTGTGCCGGGCAGGGATCGGCTGCCTCTCCATATTGTGCTGGCAGGGACAATCTCTGGAGGGGTCTCTGCTGCAGTCCCTCCGTTCTCTGGGACAGTGATCACAGACGTTGGAGCAGCAAAGCAACAGAATCACGATCAGAAAGAAGAACACAGTAAGGGTATGTGCGCACGTTGCTTTTTACCTGCTTTTTTGCTGCTTTTTCTTCTGCGCTGTTTAATGCCAAAATGGATGTGTTCTTCTATTCAAGCAAAGTCTATGGAATTTGGGTTTCTTGTTCACACTATGTTGTTCAAAATGCTGCCTTTTTGTGGCAGAACTTTGGTCAAAAACTCAGCTTTGCAGTTCAAAACCCCAAATGGCAAAAACAATTGACATGTTGCTTCTTTAAAAAGCTGAGTTTTTGACCAAAGTTCTGCCTCAAAAAGGCAGCATTTTGAACAACATAGTGTGAACAAGAAACCCAAATTCCCATAGACTTTGCTTGAATAGAAGAACACATCCATTTTGGCATTAAACAGCGCAGAAGAAAAAGCAGCAAAAAAGCAGGTAAAAAGCAGGTAAAAAGCAACGTGCGCACATACCCTAAGCATCTTGTTGTGGTGTGTTTTTTTTTTAATTAGGCAAGTCTCCTAATAATTCCCTCCTATAAATGGTTATTTTTTATTATTATTATTATTAGTCTTTAACATTCTTCAGCTCTTGATGGATGAACGCTCTGTAGGAGGATCGATCTTGTGCAGCCTAGATAGTCGCTGGGGTCTTCTCCTCCTACATGGGTCCACCGGGGGGTCTTCACCTAGATGGGTCCACCGGGGGGTCTTCACCTAGATGGGTCCACCGGGGGGGTCTTCTCCGCCTAGATGGGTCCACCGGGGGGTCTTCTCCGCCTAGATGGTCCACCGGGGGGTCTTCTCCGCCTAGATGGGTCCATCGGGGGGTCTTCTCCTCCTAGATGGTCGTCTTCTCCTAGATGGGTCCACCGGGGGTCTTCTCCTCCTAGATGGGTCCACCGGGGGTCTTCTCCTCCTAGATGGGTCCACCGGGGGTCTTCTCCTAGATGGGTCCTCCGGGGGTCTTCTTCTCCTAGATGGGTCTTCTATATGGGTCCACAGGGAGTCTCCTCCTCCTAGATGGGTCTTCTCCTAGATGGGTCCTCCGGGGTCTTCTTCTCCTAGATGGGTCTTCTCCTAGATGGGTACACCGGGGTCTTCTTCTCCTAGATGGGTCTTCTCCTAGATGGGTCCCTCCGGGGGTCTTCTTCTCCTAGATGGGTCTTCTCCTAGATGGGTCCTCCGGGGGTCTCCTCTTCCTAGATGGGTCTTCTCCTAGATGGGTACACCGGGGGTCTTCTTCTCCTAGATGGGTCTTCTCCTAGATGGGTCCTCCGGGGGTCTTCTTCTCCTAGATGGGTCTTCTCCTAGATGGTCCTCCGGGGGTCTCCTCCTCCTAGATGGGTCTTCTCCTAGATGGGTCCTCTGGGGGTCTTCTGCTCCTAGATGGGTCTTCTCCTAGATGGGTCCTCCGGGGGTCTTCTGCTCCTAGATGGGTCTTCTCCTAGATGGGTCCTCCAGGGGTCTTCTGCTCCTAGATGGGTCTTCTCCTAGATGGGTCCTCAGGGGGTCTCCTCCTCCTAGATGGGTCTTCTCCTAGATGGGTCCTCAGGGGGTCTCCTCCTCCTAGATGGGTCTTCTAGATGGGTCTTCTCTGCCGTTATCTTGATTGTATCAAGCCATCAGGTTGCTGGTCTTCCTCTTCACCTTGTTTCTTCTCTTCCAGCTATGGTGCTCTTCGTAGTTGATGATCTTTGCTTCCAGTGACATCTCTGGTTTGTTTGTTCCAAAATTGATTTATTAGTTCTTACCATCCAAAATATTGAGATATATATATATTTTTTTTATTACAATTCCTGAGCTGCAGTACCAACATTTGGCCACTGAGTGTAATCAGCGGCAGGGGCGTGGTGTATGGTAATGAGGGGCGTGGTGTATGGTAATGAGGGGGCGGGCTGCAGGCGGGTTCCGGATACTTGTGCTGGGGGACACGTGAGTGAGGTCACAGGACGGAGCCGCGGAGAGAGGTGAGTGCCCGGCGCTGCGGACACTGAGGGGATAGGGGAGTGTGCGGGGGTCCGGGGCCGTCCTGCTCTGTGCAGGCGCTGTGACTGTACTTTCTCCATTGTCACTACCTAAACGCCCCATAATCCGCGGTTATTCCGGGTGGGGAGGTAATAAATGCGCCCCCATCTCTCTATTCCTGGGGTGCTCTTCCATCTCTAATCCTGGGGTGCACTCCTCACCCTCTCTCTAATCTTGGGGTGCTCTCCTCTCCCTCTTTCTAATACTGGGGTGCTCTTCTCTTTCTCCCTAATCCTGGGGTGCTCCCCTCTCCTTAATCCTGGGGTGCTCCCCTCTCCCTCTCTCTAATCCTGGGGTGCTCCCCTCTCCCTAATCCTGGGGTGATCCCCCTCTCTCTAATCCTGGGGTGCTCTCCTCTCCCTCTTTCTAATACTGGGTGCTCTTCTTTCTCCCTAATCCTGGGGTGCTCCCCTCTCCCTCTCTCTAATCCTGGGGTGCTCCCCTCTCCCTCTCTCTAATCCTGGGGTGGCTCCCCTCTCCCTCTCTCTAATCCTGGGGTGCTCCCCTCTCCCTCTCTCTAATCCTGGGGTGCTCTTCTCTTTCTCTCTAATCCTGGGGTGCTCCCCTCTCTCTAATCCTGGGGTGCTCCCCTCTCTCTAATCCTGGGGTGCTCCCCTCTCTCTAATCCTGGGGTGCTCCCCTCTCTCTAATCCTGGGGTGCTCTTCTCTTTCTCTCTAATCCTGGGGTGCTCTTCTCTTTCTCTCTAATCCTGGGGTGCTCTTCTCTTTCTCTCTAATCCTGGGGTGCTCTTCTCTTTCTCTCTAATCCTGGGGTGCTCCCCTCTCCCTCTCTCTAATCCTGGGTGCTCCCCCTCTCTCTAATCCTGGGGTGCTCCCCTCTCTCTAATCCTGGGGTGCTCCCCTCTCTCTAATCCTGGGGTGCTCCCCTCTCCCTCTCTCTAATCCTGGGGTGCTCTTCTCTTTCTCTCTAATCCTGGGGTGCTCCCCTCTCCCTCTCTCTATCCTTGGGGTGCTCTTCTCTTTCTCTCTAATCCTGGGGTGCTCCCCTCTCCCTCTCTCTAATCCTGGGGTGCTCTTCTCTTTCTCTCTAATCCTGGGTGCTCCCCTCTCCCTCTCTAATCCTGGGGTGCTCCCCTCTCCCTCTCTAATCCTGGGGTGCTCCCCTCTCCCTCTCTCTAATCCTGGGGTGCTCCCCTCTCCCTCTCTCTAATCCTGGGGTGCTTCCCTCTCTCTAATCCTGGGGTGCTTCCCTCTCTCTAATCCTGGGGTGCTTCCCTCTCTCTAATCCTGGGGTGCTCCCCTCTCTCTAATCCTGGGGTGCTCCCCTCTCCCTCTCATCCTGGGGTGCTCCCCTCTCCCTCTCTCTAATCCTGGGGTGCTCCCCTCTCCCTCTCTCTAATCCTGGGGTGCTCTTCTCTTTCTCTCTAATCCTGGGGTGCTCCCCTCTCTCTCTCTCTAATCCTGGGTGCTCCCTTCTTCTCTCTAATCCTGGGGTGCTCTTCTCTTTCTCTCTAATCCTGGGGTGCTCCCCCTCTCTCTCTCTCTCTAATCCTGGGGTGCTCCCCTCTCCCTCTCTCTAATCCTGGGGTGCTCCCCTCTCCCTCTCTCTAATCCTGGGGTGCTCTTCTCTTTCTCTCTAATCCTGGGGTGCTCCCCTCTCTCTCTCTCTAATCCTGGGGTGCTCCCTTCTTTCTCTCTAATCCTGGGGTGCTCTTCTCTTTCTCTCTAATCCTGGGGTGCTCCCCTCTCTCTCTCTCTAATCCTGGGGTGCTCCCCTCTCCCTCTCTCTAATCCTGGGGTGCTCCCCTCTCCCTCTCTCTAATCCTGGGGTGCTCCCCTCTCCCTCTCTCTAATCCTGGGGTGCTCCCTTCTTTCTCTCTAATCCTGGGGTGCTCCCCTCTCTCTCTCTCTAATCCTGGGTGCTTCCCCTCTCTAATCCTGGGGTGCTCCCCTCTCCCTCTCTCTAATCCTGGGGTGCTCCCCTCTCCCTCTCTCTAATCCTGGGGTGCTTCCCTCTCTCTAATCCTGGGGTGCTCCCCTCTCCCTCTCTCTAATCCTGGGGTGCTCCCCTCTCCCTCTCTCTAATCCTGGGGTGCTCCCCTCTCCCTCTCTCTAATCCTGGGGTGCTCCCCTCTCCCTCTCTCTAATCCTGGGGTGCTCCCCTCTCCCTCTTTCTAATCCTGGGGTGCTCCCTTCTTTCTCTCTAATCCTGGGGTGCTCTTCTCTTTCTCTCTAATCCTGGGGTGCTCCTCTCTCTCTCTCTCTCTCTCTCTCATCTTGGGGTGCTTTTCTCTCTCTCTAATCTTGGGGTGCTCCCCCCCTTCCATCCTATATGTAGTTGTCTACGGTGGACATCCCCTTTAAGTGTAGTTACCATGGCAGTGACTGTCCCACATTAGTCCATGTAATGCCCCCATTATCTGCTCCTCTGGTGTGACTCCTATAATCTGGCATATTCTGGATTATCACATGGATGTGTGAAGGTACAGATCACCGGAGTCGCCTGATTTTCCTTTTGTGTGTTTATTTATTTTTTTTTTTTTGCACCAGTTCTTTGTTTCAGTTTAATTTGGGGTGTGTATATTTTTGCACTTAGTCTAAACCCCGATGTCGGCGCCATTTTCATCTATTTTCACCTTTTTGTTCCTCCCCCGTGTATTAGGCCACTTTCTTCACTGCAGTTCCCCGCACTCAGCGTTTCCCTTATCTGAGCCCTCCATATTGTAGCCTCTCGCTCGCCTGCCACACCCGGATCACCCACCGCCTGCCACACCCGGATCACCCACCGCCTGCCACACCCGGATCACCCACCACCTGTCACCATCACTAGGAATCGCACGTTCTGACAAGTGGGCGGTGCCTGCTCAATATAGAGGGGGCTAAGATACAATTGGTGGCATCACTGTATGGAGTTCCCCTTTAAGTTCATGTTTTGTTATTGGGGGGGATTCTCCCGACCTTGTATGTCTGGTACACAGAGATATTGTGTCTCTCGGTCTCGTGCCATCTTCCTGTCCTTGTAATCGTAGAGCTTTTCTATGTTGTCCATTTTAGGACCGTATCAATAAAGCTTATTGAAGAAAGGATAGGTTGCACTCGCACTGTGTAAACCATTGAAGTGGTTGCCCTGAGCAACCAGTGTGGTTTCATTTTTTTTCATTTTCTGAGTTTTTTATTTATACGGCCGTAGTGAACAATGGACAAATTAATCTTCTCTTGTTTCTCCGGTTTCCAGCACAGTGTGGACAGAATGCAGGCGGACGCCATACTGCACAGCGGCTACTTCCACCCCGTCCTCCGGGCCTGGCAGTCCACAGCCACCAGCCTCCATGCCTCCAACCTCATGTACCCCATCTTCATCACGTGAGTCACCGCCCCCCCTCCCCCCCCCTCCCAAATCTGTCTCCTGTGGTCGTCTACTGCGTTATATCTTATCATGTGCATTCATATATTACAGAGATAATCACGATGAAATAGAACAGATCAACAGTCTGCCGGAGCAGGCGAGGTGAGAAACAGGATGTCTGCACAGCGAGCGCAGCTCTGGGGGATAATACTGGGAGTAATGTATGTACACAGTGACTGCACCAGCACAATGAGTGCAGCTCTGGAGTATAATACAGGAGGTAACTCAGGATCAGTAATGTATGTACACAGTGACTGCACCAGCAGAATAGTGAGTGCAGCTCTGGAGTATAATACAGGATCAGTAATGTAATGTATGTATACAGTGACTGCACCAGCAGATTAGTGAGTGGAGCTCTGGAGTATAATACAGGAGGTAACTCAGGATCTGTAATGTAATGTATGTACACAGTGACTGCACCGGCAGAATAGTGAGTGCAGCTCTGGAGTATAATACAGGAGGTAACTCAGGATCTGTAATGTAATGTATGTAGACCGTGACTGCACCAGCAGAATAGTGAGTGCAGCTCTGGAATATAATACAGGATCAGTAATGTAATGTATGCATATAGTGACTGCACCAGCAGAATACGGAGTGCAGCTCTGGAGTATCATACAGGATGTAACTCAGGATCAGTAATGTTATGTATGTACACAGTGACTGCACCAGCAGAATAGTGAGTGCAGCTCTGGAATATAATACAGGATCAGTAATGTAATGTATGTATACAGTGACTGGCTGCACCAGCAGAATAGTGAGTGCAGCTCTGGATGGTAATGCAGGATATAACTTGGGATCTTTGCTGAACAGTGAATATTCTCATTGTGTTGTTGGACTATAATCTCAGGGGGTCGGGATTAAAGTCCTATATCTTGCTGCAGTGTAGAGGGGTTGATTTTGGCTTTCTCATGTGTCTGCTGTGCACGCTGCTCTCCCCCCGTCTTGCAGATAATACGTCTGCAGCCAGCAGCGGTCTGTTTGGCAGTGATATCGTGGCTTTGCTCAGTACCTCTCAGTAAAGCTCATGTTTTTTGTGGTGTGCAGCTTCTATGGATGTATAATTCTTTATCTTTACCTTTTCAGGTATGGAGTGAACAAGCTGGAGGGGATGCTGCGCCCCCTGGTGGAGGACGGACTGAAGTGTGTGCTGATCTTTGGCGTCCCGAGCAAAGTCATAAAGGTAACGGCGGTCATAGTCCTCGTTAGGCAGTTATTTCATAACCTGGCTGACAACAGCTGTAGTAATGACGGCCATGTTGGTTGTCAGGCTGCCCTGGACATTTTATAGCCGCTCAGCCCCTTTCAGGTGTTTGGGCGAGTGTGGTACCATGTTACATTGTCATCATCGTAACCCCCAATACCGAGACCCCTCCGTTATTGTCGGGCCTCGAGCAATCGTAGATTATTCTCTTCCATTCTCAGGATGACCGGGGCTCGGCGGCGGATGCGGAGGACACGCCAGCAATCCTGGCCATCAGGAAGATCCGCAGCCTCTTTCCTGCGCTGCTCATAGCGTGTGACGTCTGCCTGTGTCCCTACACCTCACACGGGCACTGCGGTGAGTCTGCGCCTTTGGGGGTTTCACAATATCAAAAACATGGCTGCTTTCTTCCAAAAAACAGCGCCACACCTGTCCACAGGTCGTGAGTGGTAATGCACACAATAGAGCTGAGCTGCAGTACCAGACACAACCTGTGGACAGATGTGGCGCTGTTTAACGCAGCCTTGTTTTTTTTTTAATCCTTTATTAATGGGATTATGTCGGCCACTGTGTTTTTATAGGAATCCTACGAGAAGACGGCAGCATCCAGAATGAGGCGAGCTGTCAGCGACTGGCGGAGGTGGCTGTGGCCTACGCTCGGGCAGGTAGGGTATAGTGGTTTTTTTTTTTTTTTTTTTTTTTTTTTTTTTCGTCACCTCTTCCAGCTGGGCATTTATTTGCATACTCAATACATTGTTCTGCACCGCAGGGTGTCACGTGATCGCGCCCTCCGACATGATGGACGGCCGAATCGGAGCCATAAAGAATGCTCTAATATCCAATGACTTCGGGAACAGAGTAAGTAAAGTTTCATCACCTTCTATGGGACATTACTGCGATCTTAAGACATGAGAAAAGGATCTGCTGTCTTGTCTGTGTTTTTTTTTTTTTTTTTTGTTTTTTTTTTTTTTTTTGTTTAAATTTTATAGAAACAGCGCCACACTTATCTTCAGGTTGTGACTGGTAATGCAAGTCAGGGCCATCCTTAAATGATTACCGTATTTTTCGTTTTATAAGATGCACCAGATTATAAGGCGCACAACAAATTTAGAGAAAAAAAGGTAAAAAAATATGGGATCCGTTTTATAATCTGGTGATGTCTTGGCGGCGGTGGAGCGGGGTCACAGGAGGCAGGGGCGATGCTTTGAGGGGGGGCCCAGATGCTCACTGCAGGCGGCAGCTAATGTCGTTGGGCTGCGGTGCTGCTTTGTGCTGGTGCTCGCTGCGGGCGGTGAGGCACGGGCCATTCTGAAGATGTCAGCGGTGCGGGCTTCAAAGAAATGGCGCCCGGAGTCGGAGAGTGCGCAGATTGAGTTATTGGCTCAATGAGAAGCCGAGATCTCATCTGCGCATGCGCCATTCTCCATAAGTCCGCTGCTGGGAAATCAATGGGCCAGAGGCGGCGCACGCGCAGATGAGAGCTTAGGCCGAGACCTCCATCTGCGCATGTGCCGACTCTAGGCGCCCGCACCGCCAATATCTTCAGAATAGGCTGTGCTTCACCACCCGCCGCACAGAGCAGCGCCCGTACCACAGCACACAGCATTGCCTGGCCTCCTGTGACCCCTCTTCACCACCCCCTGGTAAGCTACATTCGCATTATAAGACACACCCCTCATTTTCCTCCTAAATTTTTGGGAGGAAAAGTGCGTCTTATAATCCAAATATTCAATCTATATTGTGAGTTTACATTTATATTATATTATATATATATTATATATATATATATATATATATATATATATATATATATATATATATATATATATATATATATATATATATATATAAATAATAAATATACACATATAGATATATATATATATATATATATATCTATATATATATATATATATATATATATATATATATATATATATATATAGTGTGTGTATATTTTTTATATATACATATTTTTAATTTTATATATATTATATATAATTAATTTTATTTATATATATATATATATATATATATATATATATAATAAAATTAATTATATATAATATATATAAAATTAAAAATATGTATATATAAAAAAAAAAATATATATATATAATTTAGTAGATAGATATATAAGCTACTAAATATATATTATAGAAAATTAATAAAGAAAGAATGAATATATATATATTTTATGTATTTATTAATTATATAATAATTTTAATTTTTTTTTCTATACCCAGGTTTCCGTTCTGAGTTACAGCGCCAAATTTGCCTCCTGCTTCTACGGTCCATTCAGGTAAGGGGTAGCTGGACGTGGGGGTCGTGTGTCTTTGGCAATGTGACTCTGCTTACCTGGCAGACTGGGTTTTGGGATGTTGTCATTTTTAGGGCTGTGCCCCGATAAGTTGTCCTCTCAGCTGGATTCCTTTTGCATTGTGTGCTTTGGCCTCTCCGGTGACTGGAGGGTTAATGGTCCGGACGGCTCCTGGCTGCGCCCTCCTGGACTCTGGACCGGAGCAGTTGCGCTATTGGAGACAGTCAGTAACACTTCTGAATAATGATCTTGTTACATCGAGTCTCCACAATCTTCCCGAAACCCCCCGATAAAAGCCGATTTCACTAGAGAAAGGTGCAGGGTACTGTAGAGGTGGTCAGTATTTTTGGGGGTCTGTTAAGATGAATGCAAACAGCCTGCAGAAGAGGGCGCCGCCGGACATTACAGAGCTGGGCAACAAGATTGCACTTTCCTGCTCCTGTATCCGCATCTGCAACAAGGACCCTACAAGCCGCCTGCCTGTCGGGAATCACCGGCAGCACAATGTGTGGCCGCAGTATAATGGCGCCTGCTGCATGGAAGAGGTGGCGGGAAAGCTGCTGGTAGTAGGAAGTCCGCAGGGCTCAGGACCGTCCAGTGTGGCTGATAGACTCCGGTCCTGGGTGGCTGGTGGACCCCCGGTCCTGGGTGGCTGGTGGACCCCCGGTCCTGGGTGGCTGGTGGACCCCCGGTCCTGGGCGGCTGGTGGACCCCCGGTCCTTCGAATCTCTGGACCGACCAGTGCAGCTGGTAGACCCGCGGTCCTGTGTATGTCGCTCAGCTCAAGTCCTATGACCTCTATATCCTTTAATCTAAGATTGGTGGCAACTACAGGATACGTGTCCTTATTCCTCTGTGTCTTAGAGGGGAATCTCCAAGGATTTTGAGGTTACTGGAAATTACCCTAAAATACCAGGGTTGGAATGGTTAAATTTAAGCCCCAGGTACCAATAGGGAATCTCTGAATAGTGAACTGGCAGCCACAATGGAGACTCGTGTCTCGACCCCCTGTGATATACCGTAATATCAGCCCGGTGCTGCCATGGGGGGGGTCGGGAATTTTTACTGATCGGGTTCCTCGCTTTTATTACAGAGACGCCGCTCAGTCCAAACCTGCGTTCGGGGACCGGAAGTGTTATCAGTTACCTCCCGGGGCGAGAGGACTGGCCAGCAGGGCGGTGGTAAGGAGGCCGACATTATACCTTCATCTTACAGGTCTCCTTAAAGCGACTCTGTCACCGGGTTTTTGCCACCTAATCTAAAACCTGCATAATGTAGGGGCAGAGACCCTGATTCCATCGGTGTCACTTACTGAGCTGCTTAGTGTAGATTTGATAAAATCAGTTTAATCAGCAGGTAGTCATTATTACAGGACCACTTGGCGTGCTGCAGGTAGTCCAGCATATTCATCAGCTCTGTATAACTGCGAAGATTGACAGCAAACAGCTCAGTAAGTGACACATCGCTGGAATCAGGGTCTCTGTCTCTACATTATGCTGCTCTCAGATGGGAGAGCAAAAACCTGCTGACAGATTCCCTTTTAAAGACAGTCACTTGATCTGGAATGATACTGATCTGGTTACATGGCGATTCATTGTACCTGATGTTATTTCTTAAAGGGGTTGTCCACTGCTTTAATATTGATGACCTATCATTAATGTAGAACATCAATATCAGGTCATGGGGTTCAGACCGGACGCCCCCCACTGATCAGCTGTTTGCACTTTTGGATGTAAATAGTTTGTCAGTGCTGCACCGCGCCGTACACTGCGTCATGGTCACTCTCGAGTTCTAATGTTTAAGCAGCTAATTGGTGGGGGGGAGGCTGGACCCCCACTGATCTATCTAAAGTAATGGGCAATCCCTTTAAGACACAACACAACTACTCCTGCACTCATCATGTTTTCTTATTTGGACAGGACCGTGATGTACGTGAAGGTGCAGACATGCTGATGGTGAAGCCCGGGATGCCATATCTGGACCTTGTTAGAGAAGTGAAGGACAAGGTAAGGCTCAATGGGGACAGAGGATAGCTGCAGACAGGATCTTATCATGTGTCTCTGTATACAGGGAGCTCCCCCTAGTGGTGGCTGCAGACAGGATCTTACCATGTATCTCTGTATACAGGGAGCTCCCCCTAGTGGTGGCTGCAGACAGGATCTTATTATGTATCTCTGTATACAGGGAGCTCCCCCTAGTGGTGGCTGCAGACAGGATCTTATTATGTATCTCTGTATACAGGGAGCTCCCCCTAGTGGTGGCTGCAGACAGGATCTTATTATGTATCTCTGTATACAGGGAGCTCCCCCTAGTGGTGGCTGCAGACAGGATCTTACCATGTATCTCTGTATACAGGGAGCTCCCCCTAGTGGTGGCTGCAGACAGGATCTTATTATGTATCTCTGTATACAGGGAGCTCCCATCTAGTGGTGACTGCAGACAGGATCTTATTATGTATCTCTGTATACAGGGAGCTCCCCCCTAGTGGTGACTGCAGACAGGATCTTATTATGTATCTCTGTATACAGGGAGCTCCCCCTAGTGGTGGCTGCAGACAGGATCTTATTATGTATCTCTGTATACAGGGAGCTCCCCCTAGTGGTGGCTGCTGACAGGATCTTATCATGTATCTCTGTATACAGGGATCTCCCCCTAGTGGTGGCTGCAGACAGGATCTTATTATGTATCTCTGTATACAGGGAGCTCCCCCTAGTGGTGGCTGCAGACAGGATCTTATCATGTATCTCTGTATACAGGGAGCTCCCCCTAGTGGTGGCTGCAGACAGGATCTTATCATGTATCTCTGTATACAGGGAGCTCCCCCTAGTGGTGACTGCAGACAGGATCTTATCATGTATCTCTGTATACAGGGAGCTCCCCCTAGTGGTGGCTGCAGACAGGATCTTATCATGTATCTCTGTATACAGGGAGCTCCCCCTAGTGGTGGCTGCAGACAGGATCTTATCATGTATCTCTGCAAACAGGGAGCTCCCCCTAGTGGTGACTGCAGACAGGATCTTATCATGTATCTCTGTATACAGGGAGCTCCCTCTAGTGGTGGCTGCAGACAGGATCTTATGTATCTCTGTATACAGGGAGCTCCTCCTAGTGGTGACTGCAGACAGGATCTTATTATGTATCTCTGTATACAGGGAGCTCCCCCTAGTGGTGACTGCAGACAGGATCTTATGTATCTCTGTATACAGGGAGCTCCCTCTAGTGGTGGCTGCAGACAGGATCTTATCATGTATCTCTGTATACAGGGAGCTCCCCCTAGTGGTGGCTGCAGACAGGATCTTATCATGTATCTCTGTATACAGGGAGCTCCCCCTAGTGGTGGCTGCAGACAGGATCTTATGTATCTCTGTATACAGGGAGCTCCCCCTAGTGGTGACTGCAGACAGGATCTTATCATGTATCTCTGTATACAGGGAGCTCCCCCTAGTGGTGGCTGCAGACAGGATCTTATCATGTATCTCTGTATACAGGGAGCTCCCCCTAGTGGTGGCTGCAGACAGGATCTTATCATGTATCTCTGTATACAGGGAGCTCCCCCTAGTGGTGGCTGCAGACAGGATCTTATTATGTATCTCTGTATACAGGGAGCTCCCCCTAGTGGTGGCTGCAGACAGGATCTCATTATGTATCTCTGTATACAGGGAGCTCCCCCTAGTGGAGGCTGTAGACAGGATCTTATCATGTATCTCTTTATACAGGGAGCTCCCTCTAGTGGTGGCTGCAGACAGGATCTTATCATGTATCTCTGTATACAGGGAGCTCCCTCTAGTGGTGGCTGCAGACAGGATCTTATCATGTATCTCTGTATACAGGGAGCTCCCCCTAGTGGTGACTGCAGACAGGATCTTATCATGTATCTCTGTATACAGGGAGCTCCCCCTAGTGGTGGCTGCAGTCAGGATCTTATTATGTATCTCTGTATACAGGGAGCTCCCCCTAGTGGTGGCTGCAGACAGGATCTTATCATGTGTCGCTGTATACAGGGAGCTCCCCCTAGTGGTGGCTGCAGTCAGGATCTTATTATGTATCTCTGTATACAGGGAGCTCCCCCTAGTGGTGGCTGCAGACAGGATCTTATGTATCTCTGTATATAGGGAGCTCCCTCTAGTGGTGGCTGCAGACAGGATCTTATCATGTATCTCTGTATACAGGGAGCTCCCCCTAGTGGTGGCTGCAGACAGGATCTTCTCATGTATCTCTGTATACAGGGAGCTCCCACTAGTGGTGGCTGCAGACAGGATCTTATCATGTATCTCTGTATACAGGGAGCTCCTCCTAGTGGTGGCTGCAGACAGGATCTTATCATGTATCTCTGTATACAGGGAGCTCCCCCTAGTGGTGGCTGCAGACAGGATCTTCTCATGTATCTCTGTATACAGGGAGCTCCCACTAGTGGTGGCTGCAGATTCCTTATAACTGATGTCCCCTCCATGTTTCAGCACCCTGACCTGCCGCTCGCCGTGTACCACGTGTCGGGGGAGTACGCCATGCTGTGGCACGGAGCACAGGCTGGAGCTTTTGACCTGAAGGTAGCAGTATTGGAAGCCATGACTGGATTCAGGAGAGCGGGTGAGTGTAAAGTTTCAGGAAAAGCTGGGTAATGGTCGAAATAGTCGCTGTACTGTCCGGTTGTCACCCAGCTTTCCTAGACTCCTGATATTGACGCAGGGGAATATGCTATAGCACGCGTAGGCAGATTTATTCTGGGATCTGACCTAGCAGCAATACTGGTGTCTGCCTAGAAACAGCGCCACACTTGTCTAGAGGCCGTGTCTGGTATTGCCCCTCGGCTACATTTGGTATGAATGGTGCTGAGCTGCAATACCGCACATGACCAGCAGACGGGGGGGGGCGCTGTTTTTTTTGTCTTAGGTCGCACATAGCCACTTTCTTCTACTTTGTTTCTCTCGCAGGTGCCGACATCATCATCACTTACTACGTCCCAAAACTCCTCAAATGGGTGAAGGAACTGTGAGGCGACTCTGGAGGACGCGGCACCGATGTCCCCAGGTCCATGTGCAGCGCAGACACCACGGCCGGCTCCCGAAATTGCTACGATCATTTCCCTATAATAGACTTGTGCTGGGGGTAATATTAACCCCTTCAGGCTGGGAGGACATCCCCTATGGATAGATAATTCCGGCATCACACGGGGCAGCATTTTTGCCACCAGATGCAAATAGGTCTCGATTAGAATAATAGTATAATGCACGGGCACGGTCGTCCATTTTTTTTTTTTTTCCTTTCCTGGGAGGTAATCCAAATTTTAAAGGGGCATTTCCGCTTAAACAAGTTGTCACCTGACGTCGGAAGAAGATAGCTCTTAGATCGAGGTGGAAACCAGGGGACTATGGGGAAAAAACATCAGCGCCCCCCCCCCTCCCCCAGCTCTGGCGATCACAACTTATTTAGGGTGCAATGCTGCTTTAAAGTTGTTTTTTTTTTTTTTTTTATTAAAGTTTTAAATATTTTTTTATTTTATTTTAAAGGGCTTGTCCAGTGCCACTCACTTGTAAAGAATAGGAAACATGCACAAAGCTCGTCAGCGTCCCAGCAGGTAGGTGGGTACACAAGGATGCCGGCCCCCGATATGGAAGTGAGCGGTGCTGGACAGTTTTGTTGTTTTGTTTTTTTTTTTTTGTTTTTTTTTTTTATAAACCCCTTCATGATCTTGGTCGTCACAGTATGTCCAAGGCCGTGTCTGTCCCTTTAATGCAGACTCACTGTGCGGCTGATCTGAGTAGTTGATGTGCAGCAAACAGGCACGGGTGGATGGGAGATCCACCCACGCCTGTTAGTTAAATCCTGCTGTCAATCTCTGAAAGCGGAATTTAACTTGCCGGCGAGGAGCACCTCATTCTCCACCCCCATTGATGGTCCTGTGATGTGATCATAGGACACCCTGGGTTATCATGAAAGCTTGGGGGGGGGGGTGCAGCTGATGATCTGTCACTGTCATGACTAAGTTCCTGTGAACGCTGATCAGCAGAAGTAACTCGGACACTGCAGGCTTCAAGTCCCCTAAGGGGACTAATGAAATCCATAAAAAGATGTAAAAAAAAAAAAAATAAATTAAACAAAAAAGATACATACACTATATATATATATATATATAATATAAAAATTGCTCTTTTGTCACTATTTTCTGAGCCCCGTACCTTCTCATGTTTCGGGATCTGGGGCTCAGTGACTGCTCATTTTTTGCATCCTGAGCTGACTATTTTAATTTTACCATGTGGGGGAAGATGTGGTGATGTTTTGATCGCCTTTTATTGCAATGTTATAGGTAGTAATAAAACGTAATTCTGGTATATTTTTTTTTTATTTTTTTTTATTTTTTTTCTTGCTACACCTTTAACTGATTTATTTTATATTTTGATATCACCGCATTCAGAATTGTCCAAATATGCATTTTTGTCTATTATTGTCTTATTTTAAGTGGGGTTACATAGTAAATTTAGAAAAAAAAAAAGAAAAAAAAAAAAAAAAAATATATATATATATATATATATATATATATATATATATATATATATATATATATATATATATATATATATATATATATTATAATTTTTTTTTTTTGTTTTTTAACACTTAGATAAAAGTGAAACTGTATACATTTGGTCTCTATGAATTCATAACGACCTGGAGAATCATAATGCCAGGTTAGATTTGCCATATAATGAATTTAAAAAAAAAAACAACCCAAAACAATCATGGAATTGCATTTTTTTTTTTAATTTTTATTTTTTTTCAATTTCACCGCACGTGGAATTTTTCTTCCCATTTACCAGTACAATATGGAGAAGAATGAATGGCGTCATTCAAAAGTACAACTCGTCCCCCAAAAAAACAAACCCTCATATGGATATATTGACAGATTAATATATAAATTATGGCTCCTGGAAAAGTGGAGGGAGGAAGCACATAAATTTGCCGGGTGACAGCGGCGGCGGGATTCCGATGAGTTTTATTCCGGCTTTTAGAGTGTCATACATTATATTGCGCAGACATGTCACAGCAGCATGTATTAGTTTTCTCATGTTTCCGGCTGAAGTCTGAGGACGATGTATCCGATACAAAGATTTTAACAATGAAGTATTGTTCTGTTTATAAAATAAAGAAGCTAATTATTATAAGCGCGATGTCTGTATTTTATTATTACACCTCTGTTCTTGATGTAAGAATATCTGCTGATACGGGCTTAGTTAGGTCCAGAAATCTTTGGCCAGTGACACAATTTTGGCGAGTTGGGCTCTGCATGCCACCACATTGGATTTGAAATGAAACCTCTACAACAGAATTCAAGTGCAGATTGTAACGTTTAATTTGAAGGTTTGAACAAAAATATCTGATAGAAATTGTAGGAATTGTCACATTTTTTTACAAACACTCCACATTTTAGGAGGTCAAAAGTAATTGGACAAATAAACCAAACCCAAACAAAATATTTTTATTTTCAATATTTTGTTGCGAATCCTTTGGAGGCAATCACTGCCTTAAGTCTGGAACCCATGGACATCACCAAACGCTGGGTTTCCTCCTTCTTAATGCTTTGCCAGGCCTTTACAGCCGCAGCCTTCAGGTCTTGCTTGTTTGTGGGTCTTTCCGTCTTAAGTCTGGATTTGAGCAAGTGAAATGCATGCTCAATTGGGTTAAGATCTGGTGATTGACTTGGCCATTGCAGAATGTTCCACTTTTTTGCACTCATGAACTCCTGGGTAGCTTTGGCTGTATGCTTGGGGTCATTGTCCATCTGTACTATGAAGCGCCGTCCGATCAACTTTGCGGCATTTGGCTGAATCTGGGCTGAAAGTATATCCCGGTACACTTCAGAATTCATCCGGCTACTCTTGTCTGCTGCTATGTCATCAATAAACACAAGTGACCCAGTGCCATTGAAAGCCATGCATGCCCATGCCATCACGTTGCCTCCACCATGTTTTACAGAGGATGTGGTGTGCCTTGGATCATGTGCCGTTCCCTTTCTTCTCCAAACTTTTTTCTTCCCATCATTCTGGTACAGGTTGATCTTGGTCTCATCTGTCCATAGAATACTTTTCCAGAACTGAGCTGGCTTCATGAGGTGTTTTTCAGCAAATGTAACTCTGGCCTGTCTATTTTTGGAATTGATGAATGGTTTGCATCTAGATGTGAACCCTTTGTATTTACTTTCATGGAGTCTTCTCTTTACTGGTGACTTAGAGACAGATACACCTACTTCACTGAGAGTGTTCTGGACTTCAGTTGATGTTGTGAACGGGTTCTTCTTCACCAAAGAAAGTATGCGGCGATCATCCACCACTGTTGTCATCCGTGGACGCCCAGGCCTTTTTGAGTTCCCAAGCTCACCAGTCAATTCCTTTTTTCTCAGAATGTACCCGACTGTTGATTTTGCTACTCCAAGCATGTCTGCTATCTCTCTGATGGAGTTTTTCTTTTTTTTCAGCCTCAGGATGTTCTGCTTCACCTCAATTGAGAGTTCCTTAGACCGCATGTTGTCTGGTCACAGCAACAGCTTCCAAATGCAAAACCACACACCTGTAATCAACCCCAGACCTTTTAACTACTTCATTGATTACAGGTTAACGAGGGAGACGCCTTCAGAGTTAATTGCAGCCCTTAGAGTCCCTTGTCCAATTACTTTTGGTCCCTTGAAAAAGAGGAGGCTATGCATTACAGAGCTATGATTCCTAAACCCTTTCTCCGATTTGGATGTGAAAACTCTCATATTGCAGCTGGGAGTGTGCACTTTCAGCCCATATTATATATATAATTGTATTTCTGAACATGTTTTTGTAAACAGCTAAAATAACAAAACTTGTGTCACTGTCCAAATATTTCTGGCCCTGACTGTATATCCTGACATACGTGGGGAAGAAAGTAGGAGTGGGCATGTTGGATTTTAATATGCCTGATCCATTTTTTTTTTTTTTTTTATAATTGGAGATTTCATCCTTTTTCCATTCTGAGGACACAAGTCCAGGGGTGACCATGTATCGTGGAGCCATCTGTAGCTCTATAGATGGTCCCACAATACACAGCCACCCCTGAACATGTGTTCTCATATTGAGTGGCAGCTGTACACACACCCCGCCACTGATTGACAGCCCCCACTGCACTATGAGCTGTCAATCAAAGTGACGGATAATAGTGCTGCTGCTCCATACACCTCCATGATTGAAGGTGAGCAGCTCCAGGGAGGAAATACGTTCACTTTCTCCCAGTAGCCGCCCTTTCATTAAGGCAGGCGGGCAGCACTGACCTGACGATTAACCCTATATCTGCAAGTAAATAACAATTTCTGGGGCTCCCTGTAAAATGCAATCCCTATTAGTTAAGGTGACGTTCTGTCTCTCTCTGATCGGTTGGGGTAAACCCCAGAATGAGTGACCCCGGTTCCCCGCACGCCTCCACCATTCTTCATTTTCAGCATACAGAGGAATTTAGTTCAACTCACAGGGGCTTGTCTACACAAGGTGCAATTGTAACAAACCCTCAGCTGAAAGAAGCAATAATACAGCACTGGTCTCTGCCTCTGACGGTGAACAATAACGATCTCATTCAGTGACAGCAAGCAGAGATCTTAGAGTTATATAAAACTGACTAGAAACCACAATGTGACTCCGCAGAATCGATCGCCGGTTCAATGGGACCTAAATGTGTCACAATCTGTAGTCGGCCGGGTTATGGCTGGATCTTTTTGAGCCTTATGTTGTGGAGTTGTTACTTAAGCATTTGTCTCATACATATTTCTATACTACGCCATATTGAAGTCATATAAGTGATGGGAGCAGAGACGGAGACTCCTGATAAGTGATGAGAGCAGAGCCGGAGACTCCTGATAAGTGATGGGAGCAGAGACGGAGACTCCTGATAAGTGATGGGAGCAGAGCCGGAGACTCCTGATAAGAGATGGGAGCAGAGCCGGAGACTCCTGATAAGTGATGGGAGCAGAGCCGGAGACTCCTGATAAGTGATGAGAGCAGAGCCAAAGACTCCTGATAAGTGATGGGAGCAGAGACTGAGACTCCTGATAAGTGATGGGAGCAGAGCCGGAGACTCCTGATATGTGATGGGAGCAGAGCCGGAGACTCCTGATAAGTGATGGGAGCAGAGCCGGAGACTCCTGATAAGTGATGGGAGCAGAGCCAAAGACTCCTGATAAGTGATGGGAGCAGAGCCGGAGACTCCTGATAAGTGATGGGAGCAGAGCCAAAGACTCCTGATAAGTGATGGGAGCAGAGACTGAGACTCCTGATAAGTGATGGGAGCAGAGACGGAGACTCCTGATAAGTGATGGGAGCAGAGCCGGAGACTCCCGATAAGTGATGGGAGCAGAGACGGAGACTCCTGATAAGTGATGGGAGCAGAGCCAAAGACTCCTGATAAGTGATGGGAGCAGAGCCGGAGACTCCCGATATGTGATGGGAGCAGAGCCGGGGCCTCCCGATAAGTGATGGGAGCAGAGCCGGAGACTCCCAATAAGTGATGAGAGCAGAGCCGAGACTCCTGATAAGTGATGGGAGCAGAGACGGAGACTCCTGATAAGTGATGGGAGCAGAGCCGGAGACTCCTGATAAGTGATGGGAGCAGAGCCGGGACTCCTGATAAGTGATGGGAGCAGAGACGGAGACTCCCGATAAGTGATGAGAGCAGAGCCGAGACTCCTGATAAGTGATGGGAGCAGAGACGGAGACTCCTGATAAGTGATGGAAGCAGAGCCGGGGACTCCTGATAAGTGATGGGAGCAGAGCCGGAGACTCCTGATAAGTGATGGGAGCAGAGACGGAGACTCCTGATAAGTGATGGGAGCAGAGCCGGAGACTCCTGATAAGTGATGGGAGCAGAGCCGGAGACTCCTGATAAGTCATGAGAGCAGAGCCGGGGACTCCTGATAAGTGATGGGAGCAGAGCCGGAGACTCCTGATAAGTGATGGGAGCAGACCCGGAGACTCCCGATAAGTGATGAGAGCAGAGCCGAGACTCCTGATAAGTGATGGGAGCAGAGACGGAGACTCCTGATAAGTGATGGGAGCAGAGCCGGGGACTCATGATAAGTGATGAGAGCAGAGCCGGGGACTCCTGATAAGTGATGGGAGCAGAGCCGGAGACTCCTGATAAGTGATGGGAGCAGAGCCAAAGACTCCTGATAAGTGATGGGAGCAGAGACTGAGACTCCTGATAAGTGATGGGAGCAGAGACGGAGACTCCTGATAAGTGATGGGAGCAGAGACGGAGACTCCTGATAAGTGATGAGAGCAGAGCCGAAGACTCCTGATAAGTGATGGGAGCAGAGCCGGAGACTCCTGATAAGTGATGGGAGCAGAGCCGGAGACTCCTGATATGTGATGGGAGCAGAGCCGGAGACTCCTGATAAGTGATGGGAGCAGAGCCGGAGACTCCTGATAAGTGATGAGAGCAGAGCCAAAGACTCCTGATAAGTGATGGGAGCAGAGCCGGAGACTCCTGATAAGTGATGGGAGCAGAGCCAAAGACTCCTGATAAGTGATGGGAGCAGAGCCGGAGACTCCTGATAAGTGATGGGAGCAGAGCCAAAGACTCCTGATAAGTGATGGGAGCAGAGACTGAGACTCCTGATAAGTGATGGGAGCAGAGCCGGAGACTCCTGATAAGTGATGGGAGCAGAGCCGGAGACTCCCGATAAGTGATGGGAGCAGAGACGGAGACTCCTGATAAGTGATGGGAGCAGAGCCAAAGACTCCTGATAAGTGATGGGAGCAGAGACTGAGACTCCTGATAAGTGATGGGAGCAGAGCCGGAGACTCCTGATATGTGATGGGAGCAGAGACGGAGACTCCTGATAAGTGATGGGAGCAGAGCCGGAGACTCCTGATAAGTGATGGGAGCAGAGCCAAAGACTCCTGATAAGTGATGGGAGCAGAGCCGGAGACTCCTGATAAGTGATGGGAGCAGAGCCAAAGACTCCTGATAAGTGATGGGAGCAGAGACTGAGACTCCTGATAAGTGATGGGAGCAGAGACGGAGACTCCTGATAAGTGATGGGAGCAGAGCCGGAGACTCCCGATAAGTGATGGGAGCAGAGACGGAGACTCCTGATAAGTGATGGGAGCAGAGCCAAAGACTCCTGATAAGTGATGGGAGCAGAGCCGGAGACTCCCGATATGTGATGGGAGCAGAGCCGGGGCCTCCCGATAAGTGATGGGAGCAGAGCCGGAGACACCCAATAAGTGATGAGAGCAGAGCCGAGACTCCTGATAAGTGATGGGAGCAGAGACGGAGACTCCTGATAAGTGATGGGAGCAGAGCCGGAGACTCCTGATAAGTGATGGGAGCAGAGCCGGGACTCCTGATAAGTGATGGGAGCAGAGACGGAGACTCCCGATAAGTGATGAGAGCAGAGCCGAGACTCCTGATAAGTGATGGGAGCAGAGACGGAGACTCCTGATAAGTGATGGGAGCAGAGACGGAGACTCCTGATAAGTGATGGGAGCAGAGCCGGAGACTCCTGATAAGTGATGGGAGCAGAGCCGGGACTCCTGATAAGTGATGGGAGCAGAGACGGAGACTCCCGATAAGTGATGAGAGCAGAGCCGAGACTCCTGATAAGTGATGGAAGCAGAGCCGGGGACTCCTGATAAGTGATGGGAGCAGAGCCGGAGACTCCTGATAAGTGATGGGAGCAGAGCCGGAGACTCCTGATAAGTGATGGGAGCAGATCCGGAGACTCCTGATAAGTGATGAGAGCAGAGCCGGGGACTCCTGATAAGTGATGGGAGCAGAGCCGGAGACTCCTGATAAGTGATGGGAGCAGACCCGGAGACTCCCGATAAGTGATGAGAGCAGAGCCGAGACTCCTGATAAGTGATGGGAGCAGAGACGGAGACTCCTGATAAGTGATGGGAGCAGAGCCAGAGACTCCTGATAAGTGATGGGAGCAGAGCCGGAGACTCCTGATAAGTGATGGGAGCAGAGCCGGAGACTCCTGATAAGTGATGGGAGCAGAGACGGAGACTCCTGATAAGTGCTGGGAGCAGAGCCAAAGACTCCTGATAAGTGATGGGAGCAGAGACGGAGACTCCTGATAAGTGATGGGAGCAGAGACGGAGACTCCTGATAAGTGATGGGAGCAGAGACGGAGACTCCTGATAAGAGATGGGAGCAGAGCCAGAGACTCCTGATAAGTGATGGGAGCAGAGCCAGAGACTCCTGATAAGTGATGGGAGCAGAGACGGAGACTCCTGATAAGTGATGGGAGCAGAGCCGGAGACTCCTGATAAGTGATGGGAGCAGAGCCGGAGACTCCTGATAAGTGATGGGAGCAGAGCCGGAGACTCCTGATAAGTGATGAGAGCAGAGCCGGAGACTCCTGATAAGTGATGAGAGCAGAGCCGGAGACTCCTGATAAGTGATGGGAGCAGAGACGGAGACTCCTGATAAGTGATGGGAGCAGAGCCGGAGACTCCTGATAAGTGATGGGAGCAGAGCCGGAGACTCCTGATAAGTGATGGGAGCAGAGCCGGAGACTCCTGATAAGTGATGGGAGCAGAGCCGGAGACTCCTGATAAGTGATGGGAGCAGAGCCGGAGACTCCTGATAAGTGATGGGAGCAGAGCCGGAGACTCCCGATAAGTGATGGGAGCAGAGCAGGAGACTCCCGATATGTGATGGGAGCAGAGACGGAGACTCCTGATAAGTGATGGGAGCAGAGCCGGAGACTCCTGATAAGTGATGGGAGCAGAGCCGGAGACTCCCGATATGTGATGGGAGCAGAGACGGAGACTCCTGATAAGTGATGGGAGCAGAGCCGGAGACTCCCGATAAGTGATGGGAGCAGACCCGGAGACTCCCGATAAGTGATGGGAGCAGAGACGGAGACTCCCGATAAGTGATGGGAGCAGAGCCGGAGACTCCCGATAAGTGATGGGAGCAGAGTCGGAGACTCCTGATAAGTGATGGGAGCAGAGTCGGAGACTCCTGATAAGTGATGGGAGCAGAGCCGGAGACTCCTGATAAGTGATGGGAGCAGAGCCGGGGACTCCTGATAAGTGATGGGAGCAGAGCCGGAGACTCCTGATAAGTGATGGGAGCAGAGCCGGAGACTCCTGATAAGTGATGGGAGCAGAGCCGGAGACTCCTGATAAGTGATGGGAGCAGAGCCGGAGACTCCTGATAAGTGATGAGAGCAGAGCCAGAGACTCCTGATAAGTGATGGGAGCAGAGCCGGAGACTCCTGATAAGTGATGGGAGCAGAGCCGGGGACTCCTGATAAGTGATGGGAGCAGAGCCGGAGACTCCTGATAAGTGATGGGAGCAGAGCCGGAGACTCCTGATAAGTGATGGGAGCAGAGCCGGAGACTCCTGATAAGTGATGGGAGCAGAGCCGGAGACTCCCGATATGTGATGGGAGCAGAGACGGAGACTCCTGATAAGTGATGGGAGCAGAGCCGGAGACTCCCGATAAGTGATGGGAGCAGAGCCGGAGACTCCTGATAAGTGATGGGAGCAGAGCCGGAGACTCCTGATAAGTGATGGGAGCAGAGCCGGAGACTCCTGATAAGTGATGGACAACGATGTAATAATTACTCATATGTCTCTATGCGGCTAAATACAAGCGGAACTATGGTTCGTTGGTCTTGTTTCCCCTGCACAGTGGGGAAAGATTATCCTGAAGCACCGGAGTCTTCTCCATAAAAAAAAGACGGTAAATGCTAGAATGTATGGGGGCCTTCCAGGTATGACGTAATTTGTCACGTGGTAGGGGCGTGTTCAAACTGCAGCCCGATGTTTCCAGACGGAATACTCCTTCTTTTTCTAAGTCCACGTGGTCCTACAGTTGTTTATAATAGAAGCGGGGGTCTGGGGGTGACACCCCCGGATGGGGGAGGTGTGAGGCCCCCCTTGCATGATTATAGGGAACAGGTCTGCCCACTAACGCCACGCCCACTAACCAAGCCGGTCACGCCCACTACCCTGGAAGGAGCCCATACATTCTAGGCTCAACCCTCTCATGAGAGTTCCAAGCGCAGCTTCCGGTAAGTGAGGTCGGGACTCGGGAGAGCAGGCAGGTCATGTGACTGGGCTAGGTTAAAAGGGGAGGGCGTTTTTAATGCGTAACGACCAATCAGAGCGCGGCTTGCTTGACATTTCTTGTCCCACATGAAAAAGAGCTGTGATTTGATTGGTTGCTATTTCATGACATGGCTTTCTTGTTTCCTGGGCTTAGTGGCGGAATCCCAGTGTGCATTGCAGCCCCCAGCAGTTATGTGTGAGGGGAGAGCGCTGTGCACTGTGCAATACACAGCCGTGCCCGAGCCATTGCAAATACATAAACACTGCACAAACTATATTAGGATTAGGCTGTACTTCCTGTGTGGTCTTTATTAAAGGGCTTGTCCATTTCTTTAATATCATCAATATGAGATGGCGGGACGTCGACACCCAACACCCCCACTGATCCGCTGCTTCCAGTGCCGGCGTTGGCCCATTATAGGGGTTATTCCCAAAAATAAAGTCATCCTCTACCCATAGAATAGGCGATAACTTGCCGATCGCTGAGGGTCCGTCCATCACGACCCCCAGCGATCCTGAAAATGGGGCTCCGGAATCTATCCTGGATGGAGCACGGCCGCTCACACTCCACCTGTGATCCAGTCATTGTCTATGGGGACACCGGAGAACGTGGAGTACAGCAATCCTCTATTTCCACAGTCCTATAGACAATGAATTTGCACCATCCTCCATTCAGGATGGGGCTGAATATCCCTTATTTTTTGTGTAGGGATTACCCCTATAAAAAAGAAAAACAAAACAAAAAAAAACCCCATTTCCCAGCACCTTACATAAATACAGAGGCCCTAAACTGGGGTCATGCCTTAATACGGACCATGCAGTCTGGCTTCTTATTTAGCCTAGCGCTGGCCATACACATTACACAGCTGTCTGTCCTGACTCCCCCATACACAGGAACGCTCTGCTGATTGCTCCTATGTTCTCTGAGAGTTGGGAGGCCCCTTACACATTACATGATCATTAGTGATGAGCGGGCACTACCATGCTTCAGTGCTCTGTACTTGTAACTAGTGATGAGCGGGCACTACCATGCTCAGGTGCTCAGTACTGGTAACTAGTGATGAGCGGGCACTACCATGCTCAGGTGCTCAGTACTGGTAACTAGTGATGAGCGGGCACTACCATGCTCGGTTGCTCAGTACTCGTAACTAGTGATGAGCGGGTACTACCATGCTCGGGTGCTCAGTACTGGTAACTGGTGATGAGCGGGCACTACCATGCTCAGGTGCTCTGTACTGGTAACTAGTGATGAGCGGGCACTACCATGCTCGGGTGCTCAGTACTTGTATTTAGTGATGAGCGGGCACTACCATGCTTGGGTGCTATGTACTTGTATCTAGTGATGAGTGGGCACTAC
Organism: Anomaloglossus baeobatrachus; assembly: GCF_048569485.1. Classification (NCBI taxonomy): domain Eukaryota; kingdom Metazoa; phylum Chordata; class Amphibia; order Anura; family Aromobatidae; genus Anomaloglossus; species Anomaloglossus baeobatrachus. The sequence goes on from NW_027442768.1 coordinate 29,270, forward strand.
CATGCTCGGGTGCTCTGTACTGGTATCTAGTGATGAGCGAGCACTACCATGCTCAGGTGCTCTGTACTAGTAACTAGTGATGAGCGGGCACTACCATGCTCAGGTACTCAGTACTGGTAACTAGTGATGAGCGGGCACTACCATGCTCGGGTGCTCTGTACTAGTAACTAGTGATGAGCGGGCACTACCATGCTCAGGTACTCAGTACTGGTAACTAGTGATGAGCGGGCACTACCATGCTCGGGTACTCAGTACTGGTAACTAGTGATGAGCGGGCACTACCATGCTCAGGTACTCAGTACTGGTAACTAGTGATGAGCGGGCACTACCATGCTCAGGTGCTCTGTACTAGTAACTAGTGATGAGCGGGCACTACCATGCTCAGGTACTCAGTACTGGTAACTAGTGATGAGCGGGCACTACCATGCTCGGGTGCTCAGTACTGGTAACTAGTGATGAGCGGGCACTACCATGCTCGGGTGCTCAGTACTGGTAACTAGTGATGAGCGGGCACTACCATGCTCAGGTACTCAGTACTGGTAACTAGTGATGAGCGGGCACTACCATGCTCGGGTGCTCAGTACTCGTAACTAGTGATGAGCGGGCACTACCATGCTCGGGTGCTCAGTACTGGTAACTAGTGATGAGCGGGCACTACCATGCTCGGGTGCTCAGTACTGGTAACTAGTGATGAGCGGGTACTACCATGCTCGGGTGCTCAGTACTGGTAACTAGTGATGAGCGGGCACTACCATGCTCGGGTGCTCTGTACTGGTAACTAGTGATGAGCGGGCACTACCATGCTTGGGTGCTCTGTACTTGTAACTAGTGATGAGCGGGCGCTACCATGCTCGGGTGCTCAGTACTAGTAACTAGTGATGAGCGGGCACTACCATGCTCGGGTGCTCAGTACTGGTAACTAGTGATGAGCGGGCACTACCATGCTCAGGTGCTCTGTACTGGTAACTAGTGATGAGCGGGTGTCGCGGGCGGGGAGGAGGGTGTCAGCACACCACGCTCACCCCTTCTGCTCGGGTCCGGCGGTTGCTGCTCAGTGGTGGCTCGAGCTGTGGGCCGGATCCCGGGGGTTTCTCGAGCGGCACTCCTCGCCCGTGAGTGAAAGGGATTGGTTGGGTGTGGGGATTGTTTATAGTCCGTGACGCCACCCACGGTTGTGGTGATTTCACCACCGCTGCTCTATACGGGGGTCCCAAGGATGGTGATGCGGAGCAGCCAGGTGTTGTGTTGCCCCTCCGTGGGTAGGGGTTGGTGATCCCGGGGCCCGGTGATGGCTTGGGGGGTGCAGGGCCTGGTGGGCGCAGGGACGCGGGGGCAGCGCTGTGCCTTGCGGCACTGTGGTACTCACTCAGCCTGAGACGTTGACACAGTTTTTACGGCAAACCAAACGGCTGGTAAGACGGTCCCACGGACGGCTGCAATTGCTCTCCCAGTAGGTGACGGTGATGTCCCTCTTCCTTGCACCTTTGTGTACTTGTTGGTTGCGATGGGTCCCCACCGGTAACCCGCTCCCCGGCTTCAAGCTGGACCGGGGGAGCTCTACTCTTTGCCCGCAGGCGCTGGCCCTCAGAAACTGGTGCCCTGGCGGTGGCGGTGTCTCTGTTGTGCAGGTTGGGCTGTTGCCTTCACTCGGGACTTGGTTGTTGGGGGATCTACGTCCCCTTCACTGACGGATTCGGCAATTTATGGCGACTCCAAGCCTTGCCGGGGTCCGAGAGGCCCCTGCCCTGGTGCTGACTGTCCTTCGGAACACTGCTCCAGACCACCGGGCACACAGCCTACGGGGTCCTTCCAGGAACTTCCAAACGGTCCCCCTCCAGACAGTCACCGCCGTTGCTGACCTTGCTGACCTGTCCTGCACACAGCTGGACTACTTCAGGCTTTCCTCTCTCTGTCTCCACTCTTGCTTTCCTCCTTTACTACCTTTCTTCTTCACTTTCACTTAGTTGTTTTCTTTAGCCCTGGCTGGGCTACTCCTCCACTCCTTCCACTTCCTCCTCCCTGACTCAACTCCAACTCTAGACTGCTGGTACTTCCCGCCTCCAGAGCTGTGAACTCCTCGGTGGGCGGAGCCAACCGCCTGGCCCACCCCCTGGTGTGAATCATCAGCCTCTGGAGGAAGGCAACAAGGATTTTTGGTTAGCTTAGATGTTCCTACCTGGGATGTAGGGTGTGGTGGTGTGTGACCTGTGTCCCCTGGCTTGCCCAGGGCGACACATTCCCCCTTAGCAAAATGCAGACCGTCCGCGGGCTGCCGTCCTACGCCGGTTTTATTTTTCTGCAAAAGATAACATGGTAAATCAACACATATACATTTTTAATAACTCTTCCCAAAACGGGAGGCACATTTCTTTAACGTTGCATAACGGTTTACGGTTACGGTTTCCGCTCTCTCCCACCCAAGCAACCTGGCCCTGATGCTGCCCCTAAAGCCCAGGCAGCACCCCTTGACCCACAGTCCAGCACACGGTACCCGAGCGGGATCTGTTCTTCCCTCCAGAGGGTAGCCACCGGTTCCTTTGGTGGCTGGGCCCTAGCCTGCTCTGCTGAGGGCCCTCCCTCCAACCTGCCTCTCCGGAGGCGGCATTGCGGAAACGGTAACGGCAAACAACATATTTACAAGCCACTTAACGTTTGTGGGTGCCCTGCAAGTTCACGGGCTTGTCCATGGATAGTTCCCATGCAAAATAACTTTTTAAACGGTCCCCACGGGGACAACGGTGCCGGCTCCAGCCGGTTCAATCACAAAGCAAATCAGGTTACTGTTCGGTAATCATTTTCATCAATGGCAGAACTTTCAAACTTTCAAACAAACAAAGTGGTGGTCCCAACGGGGACTGGACAACGGTGCTCCGCTGCCCTACTCCAGGCCTTCAGCTTCATCCGAGGGAGGGGGTGCCGAGCTCACTCTGTTCTCCTGGCTGCCCCGTAGTTTCACATCCAGGGCAAACCACCCCCTCTCTCCGCAGTGTCGGGTGTACCGAACAAGGTCTCCCGGCATTAGGTTGCGGCCAGGATGCTCCTCGGGCAGGTGGGCATTCACATCCCGCCGGGCTACAAACACTTCGGCCTCCAGGCCCGGCTCGTAGATGAACCTGTAGCCCCGGCGGACATCAAACCGCCTCACCTGCCCCTCGTACAGCGGTCCCCGGACACGGAACGTGGCCTGGCGGAGATTTTCTTTTTCTCGGATAGCTCGGGCCACCATCTCGGCCTTCTTCCGTTCCCTCTCAGCGATCTCCAGGCCCAGCGGTACCGGCTCCCTATCCCAATACGGCGCTGCTGCCAGCGCCGGCGCACGGGTCGGGCCCCGCGGGACATCCTGGACGTTGCCCACTGTCAGGAATCTGGGCGGCATGTCCCGCGGTGTCTTGGCCTTGGGCGCTGCCTTGCAGCAACAACCCAGCGCTACCTCAGCCGAGGTGTGGGGGATGGGCATAGGGGCTTTCCGCTGCTGGGCCTTCGGTTCGGAGCGGGTCATCGGCTCCGGCTCGGGGAACTTCTCAGGGGATGCCTCCGGTTCAACCTTCGGAATCTTCCACGGCAACACCTCCGGTTTACTACGGGCTCCGGCTACAGGTTGGCCCGCCTGGGCGGGGACGCTGGGTACTGCTACCGGTTGCGGTGGTAGCAGGCCTAGTGGCGGGGTCACGGCCTCCGGGACGGGTGGCGAGGGAGGCGACGGGGGGAGAGGGCTTGGACCGGGCCCCACAGCCGCGATGACCGGCCCTTCAAGGGCATCGGGACGTGGGTCACTCACCCTCCCTTTCTCCGCCTCCTCCTCGCGTCTCCGCACGGTGGCTACAACGTCCGCCATGTCGGTCTCCCACTCCTCCATGAGGAGCTGCATCTTCACCTGCAGCCGTTGGTAGAGCTGCGCGGTCCGGATTTCCACCCACGCCGCGGTTCCAGGCGCGGGGGCTACGGTGTCGCGGGACGGCATCCACATGATGGCTTCTTCTTCCAGGAACGGTATGTCTGCAGAGTCCTGGCGTCCCTGCTTTTATAGCTGCAGCTACATGCGTCCAGCCGCCATCGCGTCCCCCTTAGCTCTTTCCGGCCCCTCCTTTCTCGGGGCGGGGTTTTGGCCTTCGCGCCTCTACTACTCGAGAAGACGCTCGAGCGGGAACTTTTCGCGCCAAAGATGGCGGCTTCTGAAATTTTTCTGCCGGATATCTCCGGCGGTAACAAGGCGCACCTCTACCAAACGGCAGAGCGGTAAGATCCTGTTCGTGACACCAAGTTGTCGCGGGCGGGGAGGAGGGTGTCAGCACACCACGCTCACCCCTTCTGCTCGGGTCCGGCGGTTGCTGCTCAGTGGTGGCTCGAGCTGTGGGCCGGATCCCGGGGGTTTCTCGAGCGGCACTCCTCGCCCGTGAGTGAAAGGGATTGGTTGGGTGTGGGGATTGTTTATTGTCCGTGACGCCACCCACGGTTGTGGTGATTTCACCACCGCTGCTCTATACGGGGGTCCCGGGGATGGTGATGCGGAGCAGCCAGGTGTTGTGTTGCCCCTCCGTGGGTAGGGGTTGGTGATCCCGGGGCCCGGTGATGGCTTGGGAGGTGCAGGGCCTGGTGGGCGCAGGGACGCGGGGGCAGCGCTGTGCCTTGCGGCACTGTGGTACTCACTCAGCCTGAGACGTTGACACAGTTTTTACGGCAAACCAAACGGCTGGTAAGACGGTCCCACGGACGGCTGCACTTGCTCTCCCGGTAGGTGACGGTGATGTCCCTCTTCCTTGCACCTTTGTGTACTTGTTGGTTGCGATGGGTCCCCACTGGTAACCCGCTCCCCGGCTTCAAGCTGGGCCGGAGGAGCTCTACTCTTTGCCCGCAGGCGCTGGCCCTCAGAAACTGGTGCCCTGGCGGTGGCGGTGTCTCTGTTGTGCAGGTTGGGCTGTTGCCTTCACTCGGGACTTGGTTGTTGGGGGATCTACGTCCCCTTCACTGATGGATTCGGCAATTTATGGCGACTCCAAGCCTTGCCGGGGTCCGAGAGGCCCCTGCCCTGGTGCTGACTGTCCTTCGGAACACTGCTCCAGACCACCGGGCACACAGCCTACGGGGTCCTTCCAGGAACTTCCAAACGGTCCCCCTCCAGACAGTCACCGCCGTTGCTGACCTTGCTGACCTGTCCTGCACACAGCTGGACTACTTCAGGCTTTCCTCTCTCTGTCTCCACTCTTGCTTTCCTCCTTTACTACCTTTCTTCTTCACTTTCACTTAGTTGTTTTCTTTAGCCCTGGCTGGGCTACTCCTCCACTCCTTCCACTTCCTCCTCCCTGACTCAACTCCAACTCTAGACTGCTGGTACTTCCCGCCTCCAGAGCTGTGAACTCCTCGGTGGGCGGAGCCAACCGCCTGGCCCACCCCCTGGTGTGAATCATCAGCCTCTGGAGGAAGGCAACAAGGATTTTTGGTTAGCTTAGATGTTCCTACCTGGGATGTAGGGTGTGGTGGTGTGTGACCTGTGTCCCCTGGCTTGCCCAGGGCGACACACGGGCACTACCATGCTCGGGTGCTCAGTACTGGTAACTAGTGATTAGCGGGCACTACCATGCTCAGGTACTCAGTACTGGTAACTAGTGATGAGCGGGCACTACCATGCTCTGGTGCTCAGTACTGGTAACTAGTGATGAGCGGGCACTACCATGCTCGGGTGCTCAGTACTGGTAACTAGTGATGAGCGGGCACTACCATGCTCAGGTACTCAGTACTGGTAACTAGTGATGAGCGGGCACTACCATGCTCGGGTGCTCAGTACTGGTAACTAACTAGTGATGAGCGGGCACTACCATGCTCTGGTGCTCAGTACTGGTAACTAGTGATGAGCGGGCACTACCATGCTCGGGTGCTCAGTACTGGTAACTAGTGATGAGCAGGCACTACCATGCTCGGATGCTCAGTACTGGTAACTAGTGATGAGCGGGCACTACCATGCTCGGGTGCTCAGTACTGGTAACTAGTGATAAGCGGGCACTACCATGCTCGGGTGCTCAGTAGTAGTAACTAGTGATGAGTGGGCACTACCATGCTCGGGTGCTCAGTACTGGTAACTAGTGATGAGTGGGCACTACCATGCTCGGGTGCTCATGACTTCTTATGTTCAGGCATTCCCAGTCTCACCCGAAACAGGTGTCCCATCCGTCCTCTGTTACCCACTTGTGCAGGGGAGTGACTGTATCACACATCACACTGCACACAAGGAATTCACATCATAGTGGCCAGTAGGTGGCGCTGTAAATTTCACGCTTACTGAGCTTTGTCTGCTGGGACTTGTAGTGTCACAAATCGCAGCATTGATAATTACCTGTGCATATTACACAGGTCACGGTATATATATAGCAATTTGTTTTATATATTTTTTTGGCTGGTGACCGCTTCATAACTGTTTGGTAAAATACGCCCCGTTTCCAGGCTCGAGCAGGGAAGGTGTTGGGGCTTGCACATAAGACAATAATATTCTCGAACAGTTAATCCCCTGGGTATCAGCACGTGCCGGCGGGCCGAGACTGCGGCTCTATGTATTTACTTAAATTCTTACCAGTGATATTTATTGTGCCCATCATAATGGGGTAGAGGGTATAGAATTTCTGATATGTCAAGGTGGCGTCATCAGTTCCTTGTGGGGGGAGGAGGGGTATGCAGCTGATGAATAATACAGCAGAAAACACTGGGACATATAGAAGTATCTGTTCTATGACTAATGGGAATCTTGGGTGGAGTGGTAATTCCAGAGTATAGTTGTAATTTAGGAAAGGTGCCTGCTCCACCTTCTCTCATCACAGAGGAAAAGGGTAAGGCTGGAGTCACACTTGTTTGTGACTCTCGCAAGGATCGCATCGCAACACCTGACATGGCCGTCCGCTCTCCAGACAGATTCGGGCAGCTGCATGTACCGTATTTCTATGCAGCTGCACACTCCTGTCTGGAGAGCGGTCAGCCATGCCGGGTTTTGCGATGCAATCCTTGCGCGAGTCACAGCTGCACGCCCCTGTCTGGAGAGCGACCATCCATGCCGGGTGTTGCGATGCAATCCTTGCATGAGTCACAGCTGCACGCCCCTGTCTGGAGAGCGGCCGGCCATGACGGGTGTTGCGATGCAATCCTTGCGCAAGTCTCAACTGCACGCTCCTGTCCGGAGAGCGACCATCCGTGCCGGCTGTTGCGATGCAATCCTTGCGTGAGTCACAGCTGCATGCTCCTGTCTGGAGAGCGACTGGCCGTGCCAGCTGTTGCGATGCGGTCCTTGCGTGAGTCACAGCTGCATGCTCCTGTCTGGAGAGCGGCCGGCCATGACGGGTGTTGTGATGCAATCCTTGCGCAAGTCTCAACTGCACGCTCCTGTCCGGAGAGCGACCATCCGTTCCTGCTGTTGCGATGCAATCCTTGCATGAGTCACAGCTGCACGCCCCTGTCTGGAGAGCGACTGGCCATGACGGGTGTTGCGATGCAATCCTTGCGCAAGTCTCAACTGCATGCTCCTGTCTGGAGAGCGACTGGCCGTGCCGGGTGTTGCGATGCAATCCTTGCGCGAGTCACAGCTGCACGCCCCTGTCTGTAGAGCGACCATCCGTGCCGGGTGTTGCGATGCAATCCTTTCGCAAGTCACAACTGCATGCTCCTGTCTGGAGAGCGACGGGCCGTGCCGGGTGTTGCGATGCCATCCTTGCGCAAGTCACAACTGCACGCTCCTGTCCGGAGAGCGACCATCCGTGCCGGGTGTTGCGATGCGATCCTTGCGTGAGTCACAACTGCACGAGCGGCCGGCCATCACCGGTGTTGAAATACAATCCTCGCACGAGTAACGCTCAAGTCACACGCACTGTGACTGCATCCTATCTCAATCTAAAATCCGCAGGGAAATGTGACTATTTTTCTCTCTTATCAGCCATTTCGTCCTGGCGGCTAGAGGATGATATTCATGTTCATCCATGGGATTAGGTGACATTTTTAAGTTATTGACCCTTCAAACATTAACTCTGCTATACTACCACTAATGATTGTCTCTTTTTTTCTCGGAAAAGTTGTGGAAAAATGAAACTCAAGCTTCTAACATGGGACGTGAAAGACACTCTGCTCCGGATGCGGCTTCCCGTCGGTCAACAGTACCAGGCCGAGGCCAGGAGCAGAGACCTTCAGGTGGAGTCGGCCACTCTGGAGTCTTCCTTTCGGCAGGTGTACGGCAGCCATTGTCGCCTGTTCCCCAATTATGGCCGCTCCCAAGGCATGACTTCCCACCGGTGGTGGCTGGACGTGGTGTCCCAGACATTTTGTCTCTCAGGTATTCAAGACGAGAAGATCCTCCAAACCATGTCTGAGAAACTGTATCAAGATTTCTCCACCGCCAAGTACTGGGAGGTCTTACCCGGCGCCCGAGCGGCACTAATAGGATGCCGTGAACTGGGACTCAAGATGGCGGTTATCTCCAACTTCGACCGGCGGTTGGAGGACATCCTCAGGCGTGTTGACTTAGATGAACATTTTGATTTTGTGCTGACCTCAGAGAGCGCCGGCGTGGCTAAACCGGATGTTGGTATGTTTCAGAAGGCCCTGAAGCTGGGGGACGTGTTTCCGCATCACGCCGCTCACATCGGAGACGACTTCATGAACGATTATAAGGCGGCGAGAGAAGCCGGGATGTTCAGCTTCCTTCTCCAGAGACGTCAAAGGGACGATATCCCTTCAGATCACTTGATCCATTCACTAGATCAACTCGTCCCTCGACTTCGAGAGCTCATTAAATAACAGGGGACTCCTAATTTACCTAATCTTAAAGGGGATCTCCAGCTAAAAAGGCAGACATGACTCTTAAGCGTTGCTAGGGAAGTGCCCTAGCTACAGCCACATCGACTAACCCTATTATGATTGCTAATAAAAAGTTCCCATAGCACTACTAGAAAGACTGGTTGTTAGGCAATATACCCATAGCAACCGCTCTCAAGGACGAAGGTGACCTGTTGCCAGGTTTAAGGAAGAGAAGAGGGATGAGGCCTAGTAATGACCCTAATTAATAACATTACTACACACACTGGTTGTTAGGTAAAGTACCCATAGCAACCGTGCTTGGAGATGAAGATGAACTGCTGCTGGGCTGTGGCCTAGCAATGACCCTAATCAATAACACTATTAAAAAGACTGGTTGTCAGGCAAAATACCCATAGCAACCGCATTTGGAGATAAAGGTGAACTGTTGCCATGTTTAAGAAAGAGAACAGGGATGTGCCCTAGCCATGACCCTATTAAATGACCTTACTTAAAAGACTGGTTGCTAGGTAAAGTACCCATAGCAACCGCACTTGGATCCGAAGGTGAACTGTTGCCAGGTTTAAGGAAGAAAAAAGGGATGAGGCCTGGTAACGACCGTAATTAAAAACACTACTAAAAAGACTGGTTATTGGGCAAAATACACATAGCAACCACACCAGGTTTAAGGAAGAGAAGTGGGATGAGGCCTCGTAATGACCCTAATTAATAACACTACTAAAAAGACAGGTTGTTAGGCAAAATACCCATAGCAACCACACGGAGACGAAGGAACTTGCCAGGTTTAAGGAAGAGGGATGAGGCCTAGTAACAACCCTAATTAATAACACTACTACAAACACTGGTTGATAGGTAAAGTACCCATAGCAACTGTGCTTGGAGACGAAGGTGAACTGTTGCCAGGTTTAAGGAAGAGAAGAGGGATGAGGCCTAGTGACGACCCTAATTAATGACACTACTACAAACACTGGTTGCTAGGTAAAGTACCCATAGTAACCGTGCTTGGAGACGAAGGTGAACTGTTGGCAGGTTTAAGGACAAGAGGGATGAGGCCTAGTAATGACCCTAATTAATAACATTACTACAAACACTGGTTGCTAGGTAAAGTACCCATAGCAACCGTGCTTGGAGACGAAGGTGAACTGTTGCGAGGTTTAAGGAAGAGAAGAGGGATGAAGCCTAGTAATGACCCTAATTAATAACATTACTACAAACACTGGTTGCTAGGTAAAGTACCCATAGCAACCGTGGTTGGAGATGAAGGTGAACTGTTGCCAGGTTTACGGAAGAGAAGAGGGATGAGGCCCAGTAATGACCCTAATTAATAACATTACTACAAACACTGGTTGCTAGGTAAAGTACCCATAGCAACCGTGCTTGGAGACAAAGGTGAACTGTTGCCAGGTTTCAGGAAGAGAAGAGGGATGAGGCCCAGTAATGACCCTAATTAATAACATTACTACAAACACTGGTTGCTAGGTAAAGTACCCATAGCAACCGTGCTTGGAGACAAAGGTGAACTGTTGCCAGGTTTCAGGAAGAGAAGAGGGATGAGGCCCAGTAATGACCCTAATTAATAACACTACTAAAAAGACAGGTTGTTAGGCAAAATTCCCATAGCAACCACACGGAGACGAAGGAGAACTTGCCAGGTTTAAGGAAGAGGGATGAGGCCTAGTAACAACCCTAATTAATAACACTACTACAAACACTGGTTGCTAGGTAAAGTACCCATAGTAACCGTGCTTGGAGACAAAGGTGAACTGTTGCCAGGTTTAAGGAAGAGAAGAGGGATGAGGCCTAGTAATGACCCTAATTAATAACATTACTACACACACTGGTTGCTAGGTAAAGTACCCATAGCAACCGTGCTTGGAGACGAAGGTGAACTGTTGCCAGGTTTAAGGAAGAGAAGAGGGCTGAGGCCCAGTAATGACCCTAATTAATAACATTACCTAGCAACCAGTGTTTGTAGTAAAGTACCCATAGCAACCGTGCTTGGAGATGAAGATGAACTGCTGTTGGGCTGTGGCCTAGCAATGACCCTAATCAATAACACTATTAAAAAGACTGGTTGTCAGGCAAAATACCCATAGCAACCGCACTTGGAGACGAAGGTGAACTGTTGCCAGGTTTAAGAAAGAGAACAGGGATATGCCCTTGCCATTACCCTATTAAATGATCTTACTTAAAAGACTGGTTGCTAGGTAAAGTACTCATAGCAACGGCACTTAGAGACCAAGATAAACTGGTATATTTTGGGAGGGGGGGATGGTGTAAAATTTTATGGAGAAAATCCAATAAATTAATGAAAAAATGTAGAAAAATCTTATTTAGTAAAATGTGTGTTACCATCTATGTGGCCGCCATTACGGGGATAGTCGCGCAGTAGTAGGGCCACATAGGTTGCCACCAAGAAATCCTACCTGTTGCTATGGGAACGCTTTATAACTAGGCACCTTTAGCCTTTGTGACCATTCATGTTTGGTCACCCGGTTTTTGCAATTTTATAGGGGAGGTCCCTTTAAATATGTCACTTGCTGTTTTCTGTACCCAGCGGGCAAAGTCCACTTTACTGGCGCTCACGGTGATGGCGGTTAGATAAATCTCAGAGGGTTACTTGTGATCAGCGATTTATCTGCCGGAGCAGTGACGAGGAGACATTACAGAGCGCTGGAGCTGTGTACACAAAACGGCACTTTTACCTGTCGTAAACGCCGCTGTTCTCCTGAATCCGGCGATGTTTTTCTTTTTTTCCTACGTCTCTCCATTCCCAAAATATAGCCCCCTCTTCACTATATATAAATCTAGTTTTGTTACAAGTGGGTGTTGTCCTCATAGTTCTTAGAGGGCGTGTTCTTTAGGACCACACCCATTTGGTCAACAAGGAAGAGGAGGCCATATCTCAGGAACAGAGAGGCGCAGAAAGAAAAGAAAAACATCGCCGGATTCAGGAGAACGGCGGGATTTACACCAAAGATTACAAATTAATGGAAAAGTGATTGGTTCTGTTTAATATAAGATTATAATTTACATTACATTATGCCAGTTTTTATAAATTTTGTGCAAATATACTTAGAATTTCTAGAATTCTACATCTGAATCTTTACACAATCATCCGGAATATTTATATTTTACAGGATTCACAGTCTTAAGTTTTCAAAGGCAAAAGTGGATTTAAAAAATAGTCATATATACTGTATATAAGAGAGAGAGGTGCAAAAACTTTCTAATTAAACATGCAAATGAGCCCTACCGGTATTCTAATTAGCACACTCAGTATCCACCCATGTGTCTGTGGCTCCAGCTCTTTGAGAAATGGAGGATAGATTGCCCACGGCTTCAGAAATATATTCCACCGCCATCTACCAACGCCATTAACATGCAATCAGATTGGAGATCCACAGAATTTTCTATGGCCAATTATGAGTCCGTATTACAATGCTAATCATGGAATGGGGTCCTCGTTTGGGCCCCCATTCTTAATTAGCCAGAATGGAAAAATGCTCCACTTTGCAGGACTTAAAGGGACCCTCTATCCCAAAAATAAAAATTGTACCGTCATCCTACCTGGCTTCCACCGTTTGCCCCTCCTCTGCATAGATGCTATGTGAAGCATGCGGTAAGTCTAAACCACGCCTCCTCTGCCTTTCATATCCAGTGGTAATGGGGAGCATGCGGTAAGTCTATGAAACTCCCCCTCTGCCTTTCATATCCAGTGGTAATGGGGAGCACGCGGTAAGTCTATGCCACTCCCCTTCTGCCTTTCATATCCAGTGGTAATGGGGAGCACGCGGTAAGTCTATGCCACTTCCCTTCTGCCTTTCATATCCAGTGGTAATGGGGAGCACGCGGTAAGTCTATGCCACTCCCCTTCTGCCTTTCATATCCAGTGGTAATGGGGAGCACGCGGTAAGTCTATGCCACTCCCCCTCTGCCTTTCATATCCAGTGGTAATGGGGAGCACGTGGTAAGTCTATGCCACTCCCCCCTTTGCCTTTCATATCCAATGGTAATGGGGAGCACGCGGTAAGTCTATGCCACTCCCCCTCTGCCTTTCATATCCAATGGTAATGGGGAGCACGCGGTAAGTCTATGCCACTCCCACTCTGCCTTTCATATCCAGTGGTAATGGGGAGCACGCGGTAAGTCTATGCCACTCCCCCTCTGCCTTTCATATCCAGTGGTAATGGGGAGCACGTGGTAAGTCTATGCCACTCCCCCTCTGCCTTTCATATCCAGTGGTAATGGGAAGCATGCGGTAAGTCTATGCCACTCCCCCCATTGCCTTTCATATCCAATGGTACAGAGGAGGCGTGGTTTAGACGTACCGCATGCCATCTTGGATCTGGGAGGGATGGAAATCCGATCTAAGGAAAGGAGGCAACGGGAAACAAACGGAGTGTAACGCTTGCATCCGGTGTAGATTCAGTGAACGGTATAGTGGACCCACTGAACTACAGGGGGGACCTGGGATTATGCCTTATTGGGAGGAGCTTAAATAAGTGCCCGCCACGATGCGAACGTCAGGTACCGCTCCCAGGCCAGTGACCGGAATTGTGGCAGCTGACCCCAGGACAGGTGACAGACACAAGTATAGATGGGTACAGGCGGTGTGGCTGAAACAGGCTGGACAGGAATGGTGTGCATGGCAGGGACAGACAGGTATGGGAAGGCAGGTACTGGAGACGGACACAGGGATAATGGGACAGGAGCTCAGGACCTGATAACTAGCTAGGTAGCAGACTGGAGACTAAATAACTACCTCCAGGCGTTACCCAGGCACCTCCCCTAATGGGAGGGTGCCTTAAAAACATAGTGCCATAGGAGGCAGCAGCACACATGGATGGCCGGGGGAGTGTGGGGAAGGTTGCGGCTGAGGCAGTAAGGTGCTACACGGAGGACGCCAGGTAGGGGGATTATACATGAGAAATGTACAGTCACTTTTCAGACCAGGGTGGAGGATCCCTTTAAGATGTTCATATGAATGGCCACAACAAGTACTACATCTGTGGCCAGACATGGCTTACCAGGGCAATATCATGGGTGTCAGAAGCTGGACCTATGAACAGCTCATCACCTCACCGGCTATGTTACCTTCTGTCAGATCATTAATAGATAAAAGTGTTTTCCCTTTAACTCAATAGCGCCACTCTTATCCATAGGTTGTGCCTGGTATTGCGGCTCAGCCAAAATCATATGGTTGTGATGTTAGACACAAGCTGTGGACATGACTGGTGCTGTTTCTTCAATGATGGCGTCCATTATGGCCTTAGTGCACTTTACTTGTGGGACCCCCTACTTCAGATCCCACGTGTCACTCTCTAGACCTAACATAGGCAACAAAGGCACCAATGAACCATGGCCGACCACCCATCTCCAGCCAGGTAAGGGCCGGCAACCCAAGGTGGAGTTCTTCTTTACATATGTAACAACCTCACAGACATATAAAAATCTCCAGTCTCTTCATAAATAAGGAGGACGCCTCCATCTTCATCACTTCTCAAGACTAATACTCTCATCGGCCACTGCAAACACTGGACAGATCGGAGCGGAGAACTTCGCCTGGTGGCTGTACAAGATGATGCACGAAAAAGGGTCGAAGAAGATCAGCTCTCCGGCGTCCATGTCCACCAAGATGCCGACCTGTTTGGGACTCTTGAGAAGTTCTACCGGGTGATGCTGAGAGTCGTGAGAAAAGCGGAAGTCTTTGTCGTAGCGGGAGAAGATCCAGGACACCGGGTTATAGCCGAGCCTGGCGTCATTGCCCGAGCCTTTACGTGCGATAGATCTGTAGGTGACGCCGAGCTTGTAAGCGCCGCACGTCTCCACATTAACCTTCCACATGTGGACTCCCTTCTGGAAGGACTCTACTGCCAAGCAGTTGGGCCAGTGGTCGAATCTTTCACGTCCGTCCGGATAGTCCTTTACTTTCTTTAGGGAGAACTTAAGGCTATTGTTTTCTGTCAAGGTGAGTAAGGGGCTCATGGTCTTCTCATCAAACGTGAGGCTTTCACAAGCTGAAAAGTAAAAAGACGCATGTCCCATCATCCTGAGAGGTTATGAGGTGTCTACCGATGTAGTAGAGGACAGTCAGTGGAGAAGAAAAAGGTAAAGAGTCTCATACTGACAGGAGGAGTAGAGGAGGACAGAAGAAAATATTGTCTTATAATGACCGGAAGTGTAGCAGAGGACAGGGGAATAATATACTGTATATAAATGTGCAGTGTGTTATACTTACCGGAGGTGTAGCAGAGGAAAGAAGAAGGATACCCTGTATAAAACTGTGTAGTGTCTTATACTGACCTGAGGTGTAGCAGGAAGGCAGAAAAAGAATATACTGTATATAAATGTGTAGTGTCTGATACTGACCAGAGGTGTAGCAGGAGGACAGGGGATGAATATACTGTATATAAATGTGTAGTGCCTTATACTGACCTGAGGTGTAGCAGGAGGACAGAAAAAGAGTATACTGTATATAACTGTGCAGGGTCTTATACTGACCGGAGGTGTAGCAGAGGACAAGGGAAGAGGATAAATTAAGGTGTAGTGTCTTATACTGACTGGAGCTGTAGCAGAGGACAGAGGAAGAATATACTGTATATAAATGTGTAGTGTCTTATACTGACCGGAGGTGTAGCAGGAGGACAGGGGAAGAATATACTGTATATAAATGTGTAGTGCCTTATACTGACCTGAGGTGTAGCAGGAGGACAGAAAAAGAGTATACTGTATATAACTGTGCAGGGTCTTATACTGACCGGAGGTGTAGCAGAGGACAAGGGAAGAGGATAAATTAAGGTGTAGTGTCTTATACTGACTGGAGCTGTAGCAGAGGACAGAGGAAGAATATACTGTATATAAATGTGTAGTGTCTTATACTGACCGGAGGTGTAGCAGGAGGACAGGGGAAGAATATACTGTATATAAATGTGTAGTGTCTTATACTGACCGGAGGTGTAGCAGAGGACAGGGGAAGAATATACTGTATATAAATGTGTAGTGCCTTATACTGACCGGAGGTGTAGCAGAGGACAGGGGAAGAATATACTGTATATAAATGTGTAGTGTCTTATACTGACCGGAGGTGTAGCAGAGGACAGGGGAAGAATATACTGTATATAAATGTGTAGTG
Organism: Anomaloglossus baeobatrachus; assembly: GCF_048569485.1. Classification (NCBI taxonomy): domain Eukaryota; kingdom Metazoa; phylum Chordata; class Amphibia; order Anura; family Aromobatidae; genus Anomaloglossus; species Anomaloglossus baeobatrachus. The sequence continues at coordinate 45,189 of NW_027442768.1, forward strand.
TCTTATACTGACCGGAGGTGTAGCAGAGGACAGGGGAAGAATATAATGTATATAAATGTGTAGTGCCTTATACTGACCGGAGGTGTAGCAGGAAGACAGGGGAAGAATATACTGTATATAAATGTGTAGTGCCTTATACTGACCGGAGGTGTAGCAGAGGACAGGGGAAGAATATACTGTATATAAATGTGTAGTGTCTTATACTGACCGGAGGTGTAGCAGGAAGACAGAGGAAGAATATACTGTATATAAATGTGTAGTGCCTTATACTGACCGGAGGTGTAGCAGGAAGACAGGGGAAGAATATACTGTATATAAAAGTGTAGTGCCTTATACTGACTGGAGGTGTAGCAGAGGACAGAGGAAGAATATAATGTATATAAATGTGCAGTGTCTTATACTGACCGGAGGTGTAGCAGAGGACAGAGGAAGAATATACTGTATATAAATGTGTAGTGCCTTATACTGACCGGAGGTGTAGCAGAGGACAGAGGAAGAATATAATGTATATAAATGTGCAGTGTCTTATACTGACTGGAGGTGTAGCAGAGGACAAGGGAAGAGAATAAATTAAGGTGTAGTATCTTATACTGACCGGAGGTGTAGCAGAGGACAGAGGAAGAATATACTGTATATAAATGTGCAGTGTCTTATACTGACTGGAGGTGTAGCAGAGGGCATGAGAGGAGGATAAATTAAGGTGTAGTGTCTTATACTGACCGGAGACGTAGCAGAGGACAGGGGAAGAATATACTGTATATAAATGTGCAGTGTCTTATACTGACCGGAGGTGTAGCAGAGGACAGGGGAAGAATATACTGTATATAAATGTGCAGTGTTTTATACTGACCGGAGGTGTAGCAGAGGGCAAGGGAAGAATATACTGTATATAAATGTGTAGTGTCTTATACTGACCGGAGGTGTAGCAGGAGGACAAGGGAAGAATATACTGTATATAAATGTACAGTGTCTTATACTGACCGGAGGTGTAGCAGAGGACAGGGGAAGAATATACTGTATATAAATGTGCAGTGTCTTATACTGACCGGAGGTGTAGCAGAGGACAAGGGAAGAGGATAAAGAGGATAAATTTATACTGACTGGAGGTGTAGCAGAGGACATGGGAAGAGGATAAATTAAGGTGTAGTGTCTTATACTGACTGGAGGTGTAGCAGGAGGACATGGGAAGAATATACTGTATATCAGTGTCTTATATTGACCGGAGGTGTAGCAGAGGACAGGGGAAGAATATACTGTATATCAGTGTCTTATATTGACCGGAGGTGTAGCAGAGGACAGGGGAAGAATATACTGTATATCAGTGTCTTATATTGACCGGAGGTGTAGCAGAGGACAGGGGAAGAATATACTGTATATCAGTGTCCTATACTGACCGGAGGTGTAGCAGAGCACAGGGGAGGAATATACTGTATATCAGTGTCTTATACTGACCGGAGGTGTAGCAGAGGACAGGAGAGGAATATACTGTATATCAGTGTCCTATACTGACCGGAGGTGTAGCAGAGGACAGGGGAAGAATATACTGTATATCAGTGTCTTATATTGACCGGAGGTGTAGCAGAGGACAGGGGAGGAATATACTGTATATCAGTGTCCTATACTGACCGGAGGTGTAGCAGAGGACAGGGGAGGAATATACTGTATATCAGTGTCTTATACTGACCGGAGGTGTAGCAGAGGACAGGGGAAGAATATACTGTATATCAGTGTCTTATATTGACCGGAGGTGTAGCAGAGGACAGGGGAGGAATATACTGTATATCAGTGTCCTATACTGACCGGAGGTGTAGCAGAGGACAGGGGAGGAATATACTGTATATCAGTGTCCTATACTGACTGGAGGTGTAGCAGAGGACAGGGGAGGAATATACTGTATATCAGTGTCTTATACTGACCGGAGGTGTAGCAGAGGACAGGGAGGAATATACTGTATATCAGTGTCTTATACTGACCGGAGGTGTAGCAGAGGACAGGGAGGAATATACTGTATATCAGTGTCTTATACTGACCGGAGGTGTAGCAGAGGACAGACAGCGCCCACAATCTGTTCAGTAATGGACTCTGACAACAATTCATGTTAAAATTTAACTTTTCCGACTCCTGTGGCTCCAGAATTCCTTCTGCTTCCTCTGTTCTACAAGGAGAAGACACACGCGTCATCAGACCGCCATATATTGCTCATAAAATCAACCGCCACAGTGAGAAATAACAAAAAATCCTCTACTGTTTTCAGTTTACAGCTCCAATGCAGATCTATGTATCTCCATGGTAACAGACCACAAACAGCCCCGAGCGGTCAGATCCTACAGTCACACTGCCTCCTATCTGCCCCCGATATTATTTATAATGGACGTAAGGTTACCAAAGTATCTCTAGAGAGGGTAACTGCAAAATCCGACTACAGGGGGATTGTTTGTAGTCTGTTACCATGGAGACACATAGGTCTGCAGAGGAGCTGGGCGCGGTTGCATTATTAGGGTTGGGTAAATGCACTGACCTGTCCTCCATTTTATTTTCAGAGACCTGAGAGGAGAAAAAAACAGAAAAAAAGTGAGAATAAAATAAAAAAAATATATAAAATTCCAATAATCCGGAATCCGATAATGCAGAATGTTACGCACGATGAGGCTGAGGTCGTCCATCTTGGTCAGCATGTCCACCAGGTAGCTCCGGATGGCGGACAGCTTCTTGGTGGCCTCCGTCCAGTGGGCTCTCTGGGTGAGGATCCCCTGCTGCGCCCGCTCCTCCTCCGCGTGGATCTCCTCCAGCAGCCGCTGCTCCTCGTTGTCACACATCGTGCGGATGAAATTCAGCCTCTGTATGATCATCTCCCGAGCTGTCCGGGCCGTGCTCTGTAACATGGAGGGTAATGTGACTCCACAGCTGCATTCACAATTCTGCAGGATTCAGAGCTAAAATCTCCCAGCATGCTCTGCTTCTATGCTGTACACTAACTTAATTGAAGTTCTGGACATGTCATCATTTTACAGGTTCTAGCAGAATAGTGAGTGCAGCTCTGGAGTATAATACAAGATATAACTCCGGATCAGTAATGTAATGTATGTACACAGTGACTGCACCAGCAGAATAGTGAGTGCAGCTCTGGAGGATAATATAGCAGGTAACTCAGGATCAGTAATGTAATGTATGTACACAGTGACTGCACCAGCAGAATAGTGAGTGCAGCTCTGGGGTATAATACAGGAGGTAACTCCGGATCAGTAATATAATGTATGTACACAGTGACTGCACCAGCAGAATAGTGAGTGCAGCTCTGGAGTATAATACAGGAGGTAACTCAGGATCAGTAATGTAATGTATGTACACAGTAACTGCACCAGCAGAATAGTGAGTGCAGCTCTGGAGTATAATACAGGATGTAACTCAGGATCAGTAATGTAATGTATGTACACAGTGACTGCACCAGCAGAATAGTGAGTGCAGCTCTGGAGTATAATACTGGAGGTAACTCAGGATCAGTAATGTAATGTATGTACACAGTGACTGCACCAGCAGAATAGTGAGTGCAGCTCTGGAGTATAATACAGAATGTAGCTATAGATGAAAGTGCATCCTACAATATACTCTTATTTCAGGTCTCTGATACTTTCAGAGTGGATAATATTGGGATTTCCACTGGTGGGATAGTGAGCCCGTCCCCCTCATGCTGCCCAGTTACCGTCCTGTACACGGCTTATATATGCTGTGACCTGAGGATATAGTTACCGCCACTCGTGGGGTCTTGGCCGGCAGCGCGTCGCTCAGATACTTCTCTATTCCCGCTGTTTGGAGCTGCAGCTTTTCGCATTGATCGACGATCTTGTTCTGAGGATGAAACGTTTCATTAGTGACGTCGGTGGTGCGATCAATACAGGACGTATATACGCCACACACTGCTTGCTGTCAGTGAATGGAAACAGAGGAGCCAAACCCTGACGAGGACGGTCTGATACACTGTGACGAGGGCCGGTGTCAGGGCTGGCAGCTGAGGTACGAGGCGCTGTATGCAGAGATCCCTCTCTGGCCGAGGACGGTAACCAGATCCTGAGGTGTTCTCTGCCCTGATCTCCAGGAGCCAAGGATTCAGGCCGGGGATAAAGGCGGCCATTGTGTGCGGCCAGGATGTAGAGAATGTGGTATTGTCGTCCGAGGCGGCCATGATGAGAGGCCGCGGATCCGTCTCCGGCTGGAGATAACTGAGAAGATTACCCCATTTAAAGGGGAACTCCTCCTAACTCCTGTCTGTAGGGTTTCACCATTTTGGCCTTCCTTTCATTTCTGATGGCACCAGGGGGACAACAGAACTTTACAAGGCCCGAAACCCTTTTTCTAGACTAGTCCGACTAGAGAAAACACTGCAGTCAGTGTCTGCCCATCCTGGAATGGCTGATACCAGGGAACAATAGATCGCACTAAACCAGGGAGGACACAGACATGTCTGACTCTATTCTTAGTCACAAGCCGCAGGACTGGTCTTACGGGAGCGAGAAATCCCCTCATCTCAGGGCAGAGTCATGGCGACCGCGAGGGGTCTGACAACCCAAGAATTCCCCAGCTCTTCCCTGTTGTCAGGATGCTCATTGTAGTAAATCAGCATTGTTATGGGGACACAGACTATTCCCGCTCTGGTGACAGGGTGGTGTCACTGCTATAAGGGCACTGTGGCATGGCGCTGCGGGTGTCACTGCTATGGGGGCACCTGGTCACTCTAGTGGGGCACTGTGGCTGTGAATGCTATGAGGGCACGTGGTCACTGTGGCGGGGCGCTGCGGGTGTCACTGTTATGGGGCATTGCAGGTGTCACTGCTATGAGGGCACGTGGTCACTGTGGCAGGGCGCTGCGGGTGTCACTGTTATGGGGCATTGCAGGTGTCACTGATATGAGGACACGTGGTCACTGTGGCAGGGCGCTGCGGGTGTCACTGTTATGAGGGAACATGGTCACTATAGCGGGGCGCTGCGGGTGTCACTGTTATGGGGGAACATGGTCACTGTGGCGGGGCACTGCAGCTGTCACTGTTATGAGGGAACATGGTCACTATAGCGGGGCGCTGCAGGTGTCACTGTTATGAGTGCGGGTGTCACTACTATGAGAGCACGTGGTCACAGTGGCAGGGCGCTGCGGGTGTCACTGTTATGGGGCGCTGCAGGTGTCACTGTTATGAGGGAACATGGTCACTATAGCGGGGCGCTGCAGCTGTCACTGTTATGAGGGAACATGGTCACTATAGCGGGGCGCTGCAGCTGTCACTGTTATGAGGGAACATGGTCACTATAGCGGGGCGCTGCAGGTGTCACTGTTATGAGGGAACATGGTCACTATAGCGGGGCGCTGCAGATGTCACTGTTATGAGGGAACATGGTCACTATAGCGGGGCACTGCAGCTGTCACTGTTATGAGGGAACATGGTCACTATAGCGGGGCGCTGCAGCTGTCACTGTTATGAGGGAACATGGTCACTATAGCGGGGCACTGCAGCTGTCACTGTTATGAGGGAACATGGTCACTATAGCGGGGCGCTGCAGCTGTCACTGTTATGAGGGAACATGGTCACTATAGCGGGGCACTGCAGCTGTCACTGTTATGAGGGAACATGGTCACTATAGCGGGGCGCTGCAGCTGTCACTGTTATGAGGGAACATGGTCACTATAGCGGGGCACTGCAGCTGTCACTGTTATGAGGGAACATGGTCACTATAGCGGGGCGCTGCAGCTGTCACTGTTATGAGGGAACATGGTCACTATAGCGGGGCGCTGCGGGTGTCACTGTTATGTGGGAACATGGTCACTATAGCGGGGCGCTGCAGGTGTCACTGTTATGAGTGCGGGTGTCACTACTATGAGAGCACGTGGTCACAGTGGTGGGACACTGCGGCTTTCACTATTATGGGGTCACTCAGATGGTCAATGTTATGGAGGCACTGTTGTCATGGTTATGGGGGCATTGTGAAAGTCATTGTTATGGAGGGCATCTGCTGTCACTGTTTTGAGGACACTGTAGATGTCACATTAATGGTGACACTGATAGTTACTGTTCTGGGGGCACTGACAATCACTGTTTTGTCAGCCTTTCGGCTAGCTATCACTATTTTGGGGGTACTGTGGTTGTGACTATTATATAGGGAATATTGTCACTGTTATGGGGGCACTGTCTGTCACTATTATAGGGCACTGTGTCTGTAACTGGTATGCGGAGATTATATAGATTTCATTGTTATGGGGGAGATAATGGATGTCACTGTTATGGGGCTATTATGGCAGGCACTGTTATAAAGGAATTTGTGGCTGTCACTGTTATGGGGACACTTTGGCTGTAATCATTTTGAGGACATGTATGGTAATAGGGCACAGTGGTCTCTGTATTGGGAGCATTGTGGATGTCATTGTTATGGGGGAGATAATGGATGTCACTGTTATTGAGGCACTATGGATGTAATTTATAGAGCAAATTCTGGTCGTCACTATTATGGATTAGATTATATATGTACCTGTGATGGGGGCTATTATGGCAGCCACTGTTATGGAGAAATTTGAAACAGTCACTATTATGGGGACACTGTGGCTATGACGAATTTGAGGGCAGGCACTGTTATGGGGGCACTGTTGTCATTGCTGCCTATATCTACCCCCATCACGGGTTCAGCATGGTATTTGTAAAACGTGCAGGGCACGGTGTCGGTGTGGAGGCGGCTCGTGTCACCAGCACTGGCACCAGGGAAATAGCAAGTGTGCGGGCGGGAAATCTGCCACATTCCTCTTCTTCCTCTCCTCCTTTGCTTCCTCCCTTTCCTCTTCTTCCTCACTTTCCTCTATTACTTTTTCTTCCTTTCCTTCCTGCATTTTCTTCCTCTTTTTCCTCTCCTTCCTTTCCTTCTTCTCTTTCCTCCTCTTCCTCTCTTTCCTCCTCTTCCTCTCTTTCCTCCTCTTCCTCTCTTTCCTCTTCTTCCTCTCTTTCCTCCTCTTCCTCTCTTTCCTCTTCTTCCTCTCTTTCCTCCTCTTCCTCTCTTTCCTCTTCTTCCTCTCTTTCCTCCTCTTCCTCTCTTTCCTCTTCTTCCTCTCTTTCCTCCTCTTCCTCTCTTTCCTCTTCTTCCTCTCTTTCCACTTTTTCCTCTTTCCTCTTCTTCCTCTCTTTCCTCCTCTTCCTCTCTTTCTTCTTCCTCTCTTTCCTCTTCTTCCTCTCTTTCCTCCTCTTCCTCTCTCTCCTCTTCATCCTCTCTTTCCTCCTCTTCCTCTCTCTCCTCTTCTTCCTCTCTCTCCTCTTCTTCCTCTCTCTCCTCCTTTTCCTCTCTTTCCTCTTCTTCCTCTCTCTCTCCTGTTTCCTCTTCTTCCTCTCTCTCCTCTTCTTCTTCTCTTTCCTCTTCTTCCTCTCTTTCCTCTTCTTCCTCTCTTTTCAATTTTTCCTCTCTTTCCTCTTCTTCCTCTCTTTCCTCTTTTTCCTCTCATTCCTCCTCTTCCTCTCTCTCCTCTTCTTCCTCTTTCTTCCTCTTCCTCTCTTTCCTCTTCTTCCTCTCTTTCCTCCTCTTCCTCTCTCCTCTTCTTCCTCTCTTTCCTCTTCTTCCTCTCTTTCCTCCTCTTCTTCTCTTTCCTCATCTTCCTCTCTTTCCTCCTCTTGCTCTCTTTCCTCCTCTTCCTCTCTTTCCTCCTCTTCCTCTCTCTCCTCTTCTTCCTCTCTCTCCTCTTCTTCCTCTCTCTTCTCTTCTTCCTCTCTCTCCTCGTCTTCCTCTCTCCTCTTCTTCCTTTCTCTCCTCTTCTTCCTCTCTCTCCTCTTCTTCCTCTCTCTTCTTCTTCCTCTCTCCTCTTCTTCCTTTCTTTCCTCTTCTTCCTCTCTCTCCTCTTCTTCCTCTCTCTCCTCTTTCCTCTTCTTCCTCTCTCTCCTCTTCTTCCTCTCTTTCCTCTTCTTCCTCTCTTTCCTCCTCTTCCTCTCTTTCCTCTTCTTCCTTTCTTTCCTCTTCTTCCTCTCTTTCCTCCTCTTCCTCTCTTTCCTTTTCTTCCTCTTTCCTATTTTTCCTCTCTTTCCTCCTCTTCCTCTGTTTCCTCTTCTTCCTCTCTTTACTCCTCTTCCTCTTTTTCCTCCTCTTCCTCTCTTTCTTCTTCTTCCTCTCTTTCCTCTTCTTCCTCTCTTTCCTCTTCTTCCTCTCTCTCCTCCTCTTTCTCTCTCTCCTCTTCTTCCTCTTTCCTCTTCTTCCTCTCTCTCCTCTTCTTCCTCTCTCTCCTCTTCTTCCTCTCTCTCCTCCTCTTCCTCTCTCTCCTCCTCTTCCTCTCTCTCCTCTTCTTCCTCTCTCTCCTCTTTCCTCTTCTTCCTCTCTCTCCTCCTCTTCCTCTCTCTCCTCTCTCTCCTCCTCTTCCTCTCTCTCCTCTTCTTCCTCTCTTTCCTCTTTCCTCTTCTTCCTCTTTCCTCTTCTTCCTCTTTCCTCTTCTTCCTCTTTTCTCTTCTTCCTCTCTTTTCTCTTCTTCCTCTCTTTCCTCTTTTTCCTCTCTTTCCTCTTTTTCCTCTCTTTCCTCTTTTTCCTCTCTTTCCTCTTTTTCCTCTCTTTCCTCTTCTTCCTCTCTTTCTTCCTCTTCCTCTCTCTCCTCCTCTTCCTCTCTCTCCTCTTCTTCCTCTCTTTCCTCTTCTTCCTCTCTCTCCTCCTCTTCCTCTCTCTCCTCTTCTTCCTCTTTCCTCTTCTTCCTCTCTTTTCTCTTCTTCCTCTCTTTCCTCACCTTTCTCTCTTACTTTTTCTTCCTTCCGTTCCTCTTCTTCCTCTCTTCATCTTTTTCCTCTTCTTCCTTTCTTTCCTCTCCTCCTTTCCTTCCTCTCTTCTTCTTCTTTCTCCCCCTATTGTCTCTATGTCCTCCGTCCTCTCCCAGGGACTGTTCACAGGATCAGGTTTTGATGCGGATTTTAGCACTTTCCCGCACTCCTGAAGGGCACATCTGGGAAATCTGGCATCCAAATCGATAAGCATATGGGATGTCACCCAGCTTTCCCAGGGAAAGGATAAAACCTAAACTTAGGTATCCTGCAAAACCTCCCCCCGCGTCCCAGGTGCAGTCGCCCCCTCCGCTGGCACGGGCTGGCAGATGTGATTGGTCGCTTGGCACAGAGATAATCATGTACACAATCCTTCCTTCTGCTGCAATGAGTCAGGTCTCTGCTGCACTCGCTCCCCTCCTCCTGCTGCTGCACACAAGGCTGCTCCAGCTTTAACCCTAGGATGGCCGACTGCACTGCAGGGGGGGGGGGGGTAGTGGAGGGGCACAGCTCTGCTCACAAGGGGGGCATCAGAGAGGCACAGCTCTACAGGGCAGGGAGGATCAGAGGGGCCCAGGTCTGCATTGCAGGGGGTATCAGAGGGGCACAGCTCTGCACTGCAGGGGGGCCTCAGAGGGGCACAGCTCTGCACTGTGGGGGGGGGGGGGGGGTAGTGGAGGGGCACAGCTCTGCTCACAAGGGGGGCATCAGAGAGGCACAGCTCTACAGGGCAGGGAGGATCAGAGGGGCACAGGTCTGCATTGCAGGGGGTATCAGAGGGGCACAGCTCTGCACTGCAGGGGGGCCTCAGAGGGGCACAGCTCTGCACTGTGGGGGGGGGGGTAGTGGAGGGGCACAGCTCTGCTCACAAGGGGGGCATCAGAGAGGCACAGCTCTACAGGGCAGGGAGGATCAGAGGGGCACAGGTCTGCATTGCAGGGGGCATCAGAGGGGTACAGGTCTGCACTGTAGGGGGCACAGCTCTGCAGGGCAGGGGGCATTGGAGGGGCACAGCTCTGCACTACAGGGGAGATAGGTGGCACAGCTCTACAGGGCAGGGGGCATCAGAGGGGCCCAGGTCTGCATTGCAGGAGGTAATGGGAGGCACAGCTTTTTACTAAAGGGGGCATCAGAGGGGCACAACTACGCAGAGCAGGGTGGTTTCGTAGGGGCTCAGGTCTGCACTGCAGTGGGGGACAGGAGGGGCACAGCTCTCTACTGCAGGGGGCATCAGAGGTGCAGAGCTACGTGGGTCGGGGTGGCATAGGGGGCACAGTTCTGCACTGCAGGTGGGGTGCGGGGGGAGTACAACTCTCTACTGCAGGGGGCATCAGAGGGGCACAGCTTTGCACTACAGGAGGGATAGAGGGGCACAGCTCTGCAGGGCAGGGTGGCATAGGGGGCACAACTCTGCAGGGCAGTCCATCGTTGGGGCACAGGTCTGCACTGCAGGTGGGGTGCGGGGGGATACAGCTCTCTACTGTAGGGGGGCATCAGAGGGGTACAGCTCCGCAGGGCAGAGTGGATGGGGGGCATAGCTCCGCAGGGCAGGGGTGGATGGGGGGCACAGCTCCGCAGGGCAGGGGTGAATGGGGGGCATAGCTCCGCAGGGCAGGGGTGAATGGGGGGGCACAGCTCCGCAGGGCAGGGGAGGATGAGGGGGGCACAGCTCCGCAGGGCAGGGGTGGATAGGGGGGCACAGCTCCGAAGGGCAGGGGTGGATGGGGGGGGGCACAGCTCCGCAGGGCAGGGGTGGATGGGGGGGCACAGTTCCGCAGGGCAGGGGTGAATGGGGGGGCATAGCTACGCAGGGAAGGGGTGGATGGGGGGGCACAGCTCCGCAGGGCAGGGGTGGATGGGGGGGCACAGCTCCGCAGGGCAGGGGTGGATGAGGGGGCTCAGCTCCGTAGGGCAGGGGTGGATGGGGGGGCACAGCTCTGCAGGGCAGGGGTGGATGAGGGGGCACAGCTCCGCAGGGCAGAGGTGGATGGGGGGGCACTGCTCCGCAGGGCAGGGGTGGATGGGGGGGGCACAGCTCCGCAGGGCAGGGGTGGATGGGGGGGGCACTGCTCTGCAGGGCAGGGGTGGATGGTGGGGCACTGCTCCGCAGGGCAGGGGTGGATGGGGGGGGCACAGCTCCGCAGGGCAGGGGTGGATGGGGGGGCACAGCTCCGCAGGGCAGGGGTGGATGGGGGGGCACTGCTCCGCAGGGCAGGGGTGGATGGGGGGGCACAGCTCCGCAGGGCAGGGGTGGATGGGGGGGGCACAGCTCCGCAGGGCAGGGGTGGATGGGGGGGGCACAGCTCTGCAGGGCAGGGGTGGATGGGGGGGCACAGCTCCGCAGGGCAGGGGTGGATGGGGGGGCACAGCTCCGCAGGGCAGGGGTGGATGGGGGGCACAGCTCCGCAGGGCAGGGGTGGATGGGGGGGGCACAGCTCTGCAGGGCAGGGGTGGATGGGGGGCACAGCTCCGCAGTGCAGGGGTGGCAGGGTCCACTCACCCGTAGCTGGGATGCCCGCTCCTCCGCCGGCTTGCTCCGGTGGCTTTGGCAGGGGCCCAGCCTCTTGCACTGGGCGCAGATCAGCTTGTGCTCCTGGCAGCAGAACAGGGACAGCCGGTGTCCGTGCTCCCGGCAGGTGTCGGGCACCGGGAAATCCACAGGTCCCTGTTGCACCTCGATCTGTCCGGGCGATGAGAGATCCTCCAGATCGATGGTCTCCTCCTTGGAGCTGTCCAGGGACAGAGCGGCCAGAGCGTCCTCCGGGATCCACTCCACGGCGAAGGGAGACGGCGCGTCCATGTCCAGCTTCCCGGAGCCATCCCAGCCGCGGGAGCCGGTGATCACCCACAGGGCAGGCTGCGGGTCTCCGGGAGCGGAGCCCGGGAGGGACATGCTGGAGCCCGGGCAGAGGAGCTCTGGGCTGCGGTGCACCTGTCACCAGGTAGAGGCAGAGACAGCCCCAGGGAGGAGCCTGCGACACCAAAGTCACCCCGGAGACACTGTGCCGGAGCCTCTGCTCTGAGGAGTCCACCCACAGCCACTGAGGACCAGCCACTAACGACCGGCCACTGACGACCGGCCACTGACGACCAGCCACTGAGGACCGGCCACTGACGACCAGCCACTGACGACCGGCCACTAAGGACCGGCCACTGACGACCAGCCACTGACGACCGGCCACTGACGACCAGCCACTGAGGACCGGCCACTGAGGACCAGCCACTGACGACCGGCCACTGAGGACCAGCCACTGAGGACCGGCCACTGAGGACCGGCCACTGACGACCAGCCACTGAGGACCGGCCACTGACGACCGGCCACTAAGGACCAGCCACTGACGACCGGCCACTGAGGACCGGCCACTGACGACCAGCCACTGAGGACCAGCCACTGAGGACCGGCCACTGACGACCAGCCACTGACGACCAGCCACTGAGCACGAAGCAAGCATGGGACTTGTAGTTCCACAACAGATGCAGGATGCCAGGACATGACTGGGGGTCTCACAGGTCAATAGAAACATAGCAGATGACAAGGGCAACACCAGATGTACCGGGGTCAGGATCCGGGGAATCCATGGGGTCTGAAACTGCGCTATTCTCACTGGCAAATATGGTAGGAGTCCTGGAAGCTGTAAGATAGCCTGACATACATCCATCCATCCATCCATCTATCCATCCATCCATCCATCCATCCATCCATCCATCTATCTGTCCATTCCTCCGTCCATCCATCCATCCATCCATCCATCCATCCATCCAATCACCCATTCACTCATCCATCCATCCACGCATCCATCCAACTACCCATCCATCCAACCACCCATCCATCTGTCCATTCCTCCATCCATCCATCCATCCATCCATCCATCTGTCCATTCCTCCGTCCGTCCATCCATCCATCCACTCACCTATTCATTCATTCATCCATCCATTCATCCATCCATAAATCAGGTAAATCCATAAATCCATCCAACCACCCATCCATCCATCCATCCATCCATCCATCTATCTGTCCATTCCTCCATCCATCCATCCTGTCCATTCCTCCGTCCGTCCATCCATCCATCCAATCACCCATTCACTCATCCATCCATCCACGCATCCATCCAACCACCCATCCATCCAACCACCCATCCATCCATCCATCTGTCTATTCCTCCGTCCATCCATCCATCCATCCATCTATCCATTCCTCTGTCCGTCCATCCATCCATCCACTCACCCATTCATTCATCCATCCATCCATCTATCCATCCATCCATAAATCAGGTAAATCCATAAATCCATCCAACCACCCATCCATCCATCCATCCATCCATCCATCCATCCATCCATCTGTCCATTTCTCTGGCCATCCATCCATCCACTCACCCATTCACTCATCCATCCATCCACGCATCCATCCAACCACCCATCCAACCATCCATCCATCCACCCATCCATCCATCCATCCATCCATCTATCTGTCCATTCCTCCATCCATCCATCCTGTCCATTCCTCCGTCCGTCCATCCATCCATCCATCCATCCATCCAATCACCCATTCACTTATCCATCCATCCATGCATCCATCCAACCACCCATCCATCCAACCACCCATCCATCCATCCATCTGTCTATCCTCCGTCCATCCATCCATCCATCCATCCATCCATCCATCCATCCATCAATCTATCCATTCCTCTGTCCGTCCGTCCATCCATCCATCCATCCATCCATCCACTCACCCATTCATTCATCCATCCATCCATCCATCCATCCATCCATCTATCCATCCATCCATAAATCAGGTAAATCCATAAATCCATCCAACCACCCATCCATCCATCCAACCACCCATCCATCCATCCATCCAACCACCCAACCACCCATCCATCCATCCATCCATCCATGTATCTATCTGTCCATTCCTCCGTCCATCCATTCACTCACCCATTCACTCATCCATCCATCCACCCATAAATCAGGTCCATCCATCCATTTGTCCATTTCTCCGGCCATCCATCCATCCACTCACCCATTCACTCATCCATCCATCCACACATCCATCCAACCACCCATCCATCCATCCAACCATCCATCCATCCATCCATCCATCCATCCATCCATCCATTCCTCCGTCCGTCCATCCATCCATCCATCCACTCCCCCATTCATTCATCCATCCATCCATCCATCGACCCACCCATCCCTCTGTCCGTCCACCCACCCATCCATCAATCTAGTCATCCATTCCTCCCTCCATCCGTCCATCCGTCCATCCATCCAACTACCCATCCATCCATCCATTCCTCTCTCCATCCCTTCATTCATTCATTCATTCATTCATTCATTCATTCATCCATCCATTCATTTATTGATTCACAGCCAGTGAATACTGGACACTTTTTTCCCATTTGTAAAATAAATTCTTATTATTTATTTATAGAGCTCCATTGATTCCCTGGAGCTGTACGTGACGGGGGCTACATACAGAATACAGATATAAATGACAGTAAACTAACAATGTCAGACTGGTACACAGGGGTAGAGCCCGGCTCTGGGGGGCTGACAGTCTACAGGACTCTGGGTGTGGTAGGTGTCCCGCTGAATGTTGTGGGTGTTCCGTTCGATACTCTAGATGCTATTGGTGTCCCGCTGGGTGCTGACGGTGTCCCGCTGGGTGCTCTGGGTGCTGTGTATGTCCCACTGGGTGATGTGGGTGCCCCGCTGCATACTCTGGGTGCTGTGGGTGTCCTGCTGGGTACTCTGTGTACTGTGGGTGTCCAGCTGGATACTCTGTGTTCTGTGGATGTCCCGCTGGGTACTGTGGGTGTCCCGGTGGATACTCTAGGTGTTGTGGGTGTACTGCTGAGTTCTGTGGGTGTCCCGCCGGATACTCTGGGTTCTGTGGGTGTCCCGCTGGATACTCTGGGTGCTGTGGGTGTCCCGCAAGGTGCTGTGGGTGTACTGCTGAGTGCTTTGGGTGTCCCACCGGATACTCTGAGTTCTGTGGGTGTCCCACCGGATACTCTGAGTTCTGTGGGTGTCCCACTGGGTGCTCTAGGTGTCCCGCTGGGTGCTCTAGGTGCTGTGTGTTTCCCACTGGGTACTATGAGTGTCCTGCTGGATACTCTGGGTGCTGTGGGTGTCCCGCAGGGTGCTGTTAGTGTCCTGCTGGATACTCTAGGTGCTGTGGGTGTCCAGCTGTGTACTGTGGGTGTCCCACTGGATACTCTGGGTGTTGTGGGTTCTGTGTGTGTCCTGCTGGATACTCTGGGTGCAGTGGGTGTCCTGCTGAGTGCTGTGGATGTCCCACTGGATACTCTGGGTTCTGTGGGTGTCCTGCTGGGTACTCTGGGTGTCCTGCTGAGTGTTGTGGGTGTTCCACCGGATACTCTGGGTTCTGTGGGTGTCCCGCTGGATACTCTGGGTGCTGTGGGTGTCCCGCTGGGTACACTGGGTGCTGTGGGTGTCCCGCTGGATGTTGTGGGTGTCCTGCTGGATACTCTAGCTTCTGTGGGTGTCCAGCTGTGTACTGTGGGTGTCCCACTGGATACTCTGGGTGCTGTGGGTTCTGTGGGTGTCCTGCTGGATACTCTGGGTGCAGTGGGTGTCCTGCTGAGTGCTGTGGATGTCCCACCGGATACTCTGGGTTCTGTGGGTGTCCTGCTGGGTACTCTGGGTGCTGTGGGTGTCCTGCTGAGTGTTGTGGGTGTTCCACCGGATACTCTGGGTTCTGTGGGTGTCCCGCTGGATACTCTGGGTGCTGTGGGTGTCCCGCTGGATACACTGGGTGCTGTGGGTGTCCCGCTGGATGTTGTGGTTGTCCTGCTGGATACTCTAGGTTCTGTGGGTGTCCCGCTGGATACACTGGGTGCTGTGGGTGTCCCGCTGGATGTTGTGGGTGTCCTGCTGGATACTCTAGGTTCTGTGGGTGTCCCGCTGGATGTTGTGGTTGTCCTGCTGGATACTCTAGGTTCTGTGGGTGTCCCGCTGGGTACACTGGGTGCTGTGGGTGTCCCGCTGGATGTTGTGGGTGTCCTGCTGGATACTCTAGCTTCTGTGGGTGTCCCGCTGGATGTTGTGGGTGTCCTGCTGGATACTCTAGGTTCTGTGGGTGTCCCGCTGGATGTTGTGGGTGTCCTGCTGGATACTCTAGGTTCTGTGGGTGTCCCGCTGGATACTCTGGGTGCTGTGGGTGTCCCGCTGGGTACACTGGGTGCTGTGGGTGTCCCGCTGGATGTTGTGGTTGTCCTGCTGGATACTCTAGGTTCTGTGGGTGTCCCGCTGGGTACACTGGGTGCTGTGGGTGTCCCGCTGGATGTTGTGGGTGTCCCGCTGGATACTCTAGGTTCTGTGGGTGTCCCGCTGGATGTTGTGGTTGTCCTGCTGGATACTCTAGGTTCTGTGGGTGTCCCGCTGGATACTCTGGGTGCTGTGGGTGTCCCGCTGGGTACACTGGGTGCTGTGGGTGTCCCGCTGGATGTTGTGGTTGTCCTGCTGGATACTCTAGGTTCTGTGGGTGTCCCGCTGGGTACACTGGGTGCTGTGGGTGTCCCGCTGGATGTTGTGGGTGTCCTGCTGGATACTCTAGGTTCTGTGGGTGTCCCGCTGGATGTTGTGGTTGTCCTGCTGGATACTCTAGGTTCTGTGGGTGTCCCGCTGGATGTTGTGGGTGTCCTGCTGGATACTCTAGGTTCTGTGGGTGTCCCGCTGGATGTTGTGGTTGTCCTGCTGGATACTCTAGGTTCTGTGGGTGTCCCGCTGGGTACACTGGGTGCTGTGGGTGTCCCGCTGGATGTTGTGGGTGTCCTGCTGGATACTCTAGGTTCTGTGGGTGTCCCGCTGGGTACACTGGGTGCTGTGGGTGTCCCGCTGGATGTTGTGGGTGTCCTGCTGGATACTCTAGGTTCTGTGGGTGTCCCGCTGGATGTTGTGGGTGTCCTGCTGGATACTCTAGGTTCTGTGGGTGTCCCGCTGGGTACACTGGGTGCTGTGGGTGTCCCGCTGGATGTTGTGGGTGTCCTGCTGGATACTCTAGGTTCTGTGGGTGTCCCGCTGGATGTTGTGGTTGTCCTGCTGGATACTCTAGGTTCTGTGGGTGTCCCGCTGGGTACACTGGGTGCTGTGGGTGTCCCGCTGGATGTTGTGGGTGTCCTGCTGGATACTCTAGGTTCTGTGGGTGTCCCGCTGGATGTTGTGGTTGTCCTGCTGGATACTCTAGGTTCTGTGGGTGTCCCGCTGGATACTCTGGGTGCTGTGGGTGTCCCGCTGGGTACACTGGGTGCTGTGGGTGTCCCGCTGGATGTTGTGGTTGTCCTGCTGGATACTCTAGGTTCTGTGGGTGTCCCGCTGGGTACACTGGGTGCTGTGGGTGTCCCGCTGGATGTTGTGGGTGTCCTGCTGGATACTCTAGGTTCTGTGGGTGTCCCGCTGGATGTTGTGGTTGTCCTGCTGGATACTCTAGGTTCTGTGGGTGTCCCGCTGGATACTCTGGGTGCTGTGGGTGTCCCGCTGGGTACACTGGGTGCTGTGGGTGTCCCGCTGGATGTTGTGGTTGTCCTGCTGGATACTCTAGGTTCTGTGGGTGTCCCGCTGGGTACACTGGGTGCTGTGGGTGTCCCGCTGGATGTTGTGGTTGTCCTGCTGGATACTCTAGGTTCTGTGGGTGTCCCGCTGGGTACACTGGGTGCTGTGGGTGTCCCGCTGGATGTTGTGGGTGTCCTGCTGGATACTCTAGGTTCTGTGGGTGTCCCGCTTGGTGTCGTGACCTGTCGTTCAGTTGCCTATGACCTCATGACGTAACACTGGGGAATGCGCATATGCAGAGATAAGAAGCGCTGTGTACAGGAGATCTCCTCCATACTCGGTTACCTATTTATCACCAGTTACCCGGGGAACCTGACCGGGGAGCAGGCTACTTCCCTGTGCTGTTCAGGATTCTAGGAAAGCTGGGTGTGTGATGTCACCATAGGCTGCACTGGATCAATGGATAGACGGGATTCTCTCTGGGATCAGACCTGCCCTGTATAAAGGGCTCTGGGATTAGGGATCATTTCCTCGTCTACGTCAGGAACAACGTGTTCGACCAGTTCTCCCAGTACTAAGAAAAAGTCACCAGTATCTCGATTTCACAACCAGGGCGGGCAGGATTTGAGGGGAGATGTGTCATGTTTCCCACTGTGCAGTCGTAGGCACCCAGCTTTCCCAGGCTGCTCCTGCTCTTGACCCGGCCTCGCCATGCTATATTTCCTAAATGCCAAATACGGATGAATACACCTAACAGGAATACTGGATCTGTCCACAGCTGCTTGCTGATGGTTTCCACTTAACAATAAAAACATTTGAACTATGCTGATTCATTGACACAATATGGCCGCTTACCATATAATTTAGTGACGGTGGTAAACAAGTAATCCGCAGAGCGGTATAAATCAGGTCAAACGTGTTACACGAGTAATACCGGCTATTGTTAGAGATGACAAACATGGAGGATCTGCTGCCATCAGGTGTCATATCTCGTGTCTATTACACCAGGCGGAGGAGGAACGAGGAAGCCGTCGTTCACGCTAACATGGCAGTCTCTATTGGTTTTCATGTGCCTATGTACAATGCCGCCCCTTACCCATGGGCAGGGCCAATGCCAGGTCTCTTTGGCCCTGGGGCCGCTCTTCACCTTTGATTTTTCCTTCTCGCCTTCCAAGATAGTAATGATAGAGTAATAGTGTAAAATTCCTAATCTCCTATAAAAGATGGCGGACACGGCGGCCTTCAGAAGACCCCTGACTGCCATGACTACGCCATCATCTCCTAGAAAACATGGCGGACACGGGGGCCTTCAGAGGACCCCTGGCTGCCATGACAACACCGTCATCTATAAAACATGGCGGACACGGGGGCCTTCAGAAGACCCCTGACTGCCATGACAACGCCGTCATCTATAAAACATGGCGGACACGGGGGCCTTCAGAAGACCCCTGACTGCCATGACAACACCGTCATCTATAAAACATGGCGGACACGGGGGCCTTCAGAAGACTCCTGACTGCCATGACAACGCCGTCATCTATAATAAATGGCGGACACGTGGGCCTTCAGAAGACTCCTGGCTGCCATGATAACACTTTCATATCCTAAAAAACATGGCAGACACAAGGGGCTTCAGAAGACTACTGGCTGCAATGACAATGCCATTATCGCCTATAAAACATGGCGGACACGGGGGCCTTCAGAAGACTCCTGGCTGCCATGACAATGCCGTAATCTCCTATAAAACATGGCGGACATGGGGGCCTTCAGAAGACCCCTGACAGCCATGACAACGCCGTCATCTCCTAAAAACATGGCAGACACAAAGAACTTCAGAAGACTATTGGCTGCCATGACAACGCCGCCATCTCCTATAAAACATGGCAGACATAGGGGCCTTCAGAAGATTCCTGGTTGCCATGACAATGCCATCATCTCCTATAAAACATGGTGGACACGGGGGCCATTAGAAGACCCCTGGCTGCCATGTCAATGCCATCATCTCCTAAAAAACATGGAGGACACAAGGGCCTTCAGAAGACTCCTGGCTGCCATGACAACGCCATCATCTATAAAACATGGTGGACATAGGGGCCTTCAAAAGACCCCTGGCTGCCATGACAACGCCATCATCTCCTATAAAACATGGCGGACATGGGGGCCTTCAGAACCCCTGGCTGCCATGACAATATCTCCTATTAAACATGGCGGACACGGGGGCCTTCAGAACCCCTGGCTGCCATGACAATATATCCTATTAAACATGGCAGACACGGGGGCCTTCAGAAGACCCCTGGCTGCCATGACAACACCATCGGGTCCACATTTCCAACTGTTTAAATGCCGCTGTCACAAATAGCAGCATCTAAGGGGTTAACATAAAGGCTTTGGGCATCAGGGACAAGTGGGTCCCATGCACAGTAGACCATGGTCTGCCACGTGCTGCAGCAAGCCCTGCCCATGTGATAGGTCAGGCAGCAATGCTGGTCACAGCCCAAGGCCAAGAGTGGCGCTATTTCCTAAAAAGTAAAAAATCGAGTTTACTTTTTAAAGGGGTAGTCCCATATTTTAAAGTGACACTAAAATGGAGGCTCATAACTCGCTTTTATGAGTTTTCCCTGCACAGACGTGCTTTCTGACCAACAGGTTTTTCTGCATCAACTATAAATGGTGCTTAGAAACATTGGGGTATAATAAACCCCAAATATTTCTTAGGCGTGATGTAAAATCACAGCGTAAAGCCCAGCATGGCCGCAAGTGCCGGGCCATATATCGCCATGGAAACTTTGGACTTATTCTTCAATGCTCAAAGCAACCACTAAAATTCCAGCTCTCATTTTTCAAACACCCTAGGAAAAATGAAAGCAGAAACCTGATTGGTTGCCGTATACATCTACCCTTTGGACTGGCTGTATCCTTGTAATATTAGTTATTATGCCCCTCTGGGCATGGGGGTATAATAATAACCAATAGAATAGGAAAGGGCACTTGTGAAATAGAATACCAGGGTTTCGGGGTACATTTCCCACATGTAGGGGGCGGAACCAATGCGTCGGGCTCGGCGGGGAGGCTTTTCCAGGTAACACCCGGTCCCTGGTAACCGGCGCCGCGTCGCTAAGGAGACGGGGAGTCGGCGGCAGAAGGTGGCGGGGAGGATGGAGCAGCCCCGGGGGCGGCGGGAGGAGCCGTGTGGGGTAATTACCTTCCTTTATGTCTGCGCCATATATGTGACTACGACCTGCATCATCCCAGCCTCATGGGCGTCATCCGCCGAGCATCATCTCTGCCTTTATTTACATACGGCGCTGTTTTCAATGTAAACATGTAGGATATATATCGTAAATGTTTGTATATATATATATATATATATATATATATATATATATATATATATATATATATATATATATATATATATATATATATAAATGTTTAAATTGAAAACAGTGCAGTATGTAAATATATACATATATACATGTCTGTGTGTATATAAATGTGTATATATACTGTATATGTGTGTGTATGTATATATATATATATATATATATATGTTATATGTTTACATTGAAAACAGCACAGTATGTAAATATATGTATGTCTGTGTGTATGATAATGTGTATATATACTGTATATGTCTGTGTATGTATGTATATATATATATATGTTTACATTGAAAACAGCACAGTATGTAAATATATATATGTCTGTGTGTATATAAATGTGTATATATACTGTATATGTGTGTATGTATATATATATATGTTTACATTGAAAACAGCGCAGTATGTAAATATATATGTATGTCTGTGTGTATATACATATATATACCGTATATATATGTGTCAGTATGTCTGTGTGTATATATATATAGATATATATACTGTATGCCGTCTCCTCTCCTCTTGTATCTTCCCCTGATGTGATGTTTGCTGTTTCTCTGCATTGTTGGATTATTACTATGTGTTTATGCGATCACCATAATATCAGAATAATATATTTCCCTCAGTCTTATATTGAATCCTCGGCTTCCGGGCGACTTTGGCCGCAGCATCGGACGGTCGTGCGAGGAAAGATCACAGCGCAACATAATGAACGATGCTCAGTGCGACACAACGACAGCGAGTTATAAACCGTTTGATTTTTTTGGTGACTCGTTTGTTGCTCCTGCAGATCTGTGCAATCTCCGGCCACACTCTGCACCGCCGTCCACCATAAAGATCGCGGCACGTTGCTGGTTTTGTTTTTACATACCCATGTGTTGATTTTATTTCTTTTTTTGCTACAAGTGGCAGTCATCTTGATATTTTTTAAGTCTGGGAAGCTACTTCTGACTTTTTTTTTTGGGGGACTTTGCGAGGCCTGGACATCCCATTGTAAGTCAGAGACATGACGTTTCAGGGCTTTACACATGTGACAGAGATTCTGTTAATAATCCTCTGCTGCGTGCGTCAGTCTAGGGTCGTGCGACTGTGATGTGATCTTACAATCTGCGGAGAAGAGGGGGAGCACTTTCTCCCCATCTCCTCTGCTGCCTGTCTACGTACATCACACTGCAGTTGGATGACATATGAGTGCAGTGCGATGTTTCACACAGATCCATAGACTTGTATGGGTGCGTGTGAGCCGGGACTCGCTGCCAAGCGCAGAATGCTGCGATTCATTTCTCAGGCCGATATGGCATGCTAAATCAATCGCAGATGGACACTGCCTTATAGTTTGATAATGGTGCAATGTTTTATCAGTTTGCACTCGTTTGTGCAAAACGCAAGTGGAACCGAGCTCTTAGACTGAGAGCTGAGCCTGACGGTGCGATTTTGGCCGGACCCCCCAACCTTTACAGCAATTGTCAATCACTTCACAGTTTTGTTTCCCCACTGGTGGCACTGTCACTGTCTGGCCATATGTGTCTCCTGTCTGATACAATGCAACACTTTGGTCCCTCTCAGGTACCAGATGCGACTTCTTCCCCTGCACACCCCCACCCTCAATATTTCCTGGTAATGTCCTCCAGGCAGTCCACTTTTCTGAAATTGCTATGCAATTGGAGCATCTGTAAGCAACTTGTTAAGCCATCGATTCCCCCTAGAGGAGTGGAATTGCTCCTTTACTAATGACTGCATCTAGTGGTGAATCATTTTCCATGATCCGAGCTATTGCTCCCTGTTATCAGCCAGGCTGTCTGGCTGTAGTCGTCTTGTAATTGCCAATAAATACAGAAACCTCCCTTCCTAAACCACTAATGTATGTCCTATATCCAGTGCTGAGACCCCCCCAGAGGCCTTTACATCATATGTGCCTGATATCAGCCCTGAGGCGTATTATACGCTGCAGACTATAGGTTGTGGTTCTCTAAATCCTCGACCTTCTGTCACGCTGGACCTTCCTCTCCCCGTAGCAAGCGGCGTCCTGGTGGGGTCACGTCAATCAGACTGATGCCATTTATCCTAATGAGATTTTCCCTCTACCTTAGCGACTTAATTCCGGACATCGAGACGGGTGAGCGGACGCCACATTCCCTTCTCTCCTCTGTGATTGTCTACTGTGATCAGATCTTTGGGATCACTAAGAGACCCCCACCTTGAGTATGAGGGGCCGATCTGTAAATGCTTCAGCGCATTTATATATCCGGATAGTCTGTAATCTGCACAGATTGGAAGGAAGATTGTAATATATCCCGCGGTAATGAGCCACTTATCCTCCTTATCTATCTATCTATCTATCTATCTATCTATCTATCTACCTATCTATCCCTCTATCTATCTATCTATCTATCTATCTATCTATCTATCTATCTATCCCGCTATCTATCTATCCCTCTATCTATCATCTATCTATATCTATCTATCCCTCTATCTATCATCTATCTATCTATCTATCTATCTATCATCTATCTATCTATCTATCTATCTATCTATCCCTCTATCTATCTATCTATCTATCTATCCCTCTATCTATCCCTCTATCTATCATCTATCTATATATCTATCCCTCTATCTATCCCTCTATCTATCCCTCTATCTATCCCTCTATCTATCCCTCTATCTATCTATCCCTCTATCTATCTATCCCTCTATCTATCTATCCCTCTATCTATCTATCCCTCTATCTATCTATCCCTCTATCTATCTATCCCTCTATCTATCTATCTATCTATCTATCTATCTATCTATCTATCTATCTATCTATCTATCTATCTATCCCTCTATCTATCTATCTATCCCTCTATCTATCTATCTATCTATCTATCCCTCTATCTATCCCTCTATCTATCTATCCCTCTATCTATCCCTCTATCTATCTATCTATCTATCTATCTATCTATCTATCTATCATCTATCTATCTATCTATCTATCTATCTATCTATCCCTCTATCTATTTATCTATCTATCCCTCTATCTATCTATCTATCTATCTATCTATCTATCTATCTATCTATCATCTATCTATCCCTCTATCTATCATCTATCTATCCCTCTATCTATCCATCTATCTATCTATCTATCTATCTATCTATCCCTCTATCTATCATCTATCCCTCTATCTATCTATGTATTTATCTATCTATATCTATTATCTATCTATCTATCTATCTATCTATCTATCTATCTATCTATCCCTCTATCTATCTATCTATCCCTCTATCTATCTATCTATCTATCTATCTATCCCTCTATCTATCTATCTATCTATCTATCTATCTATCTATCTATCTATCATCTATCTATCAATCATCTATCTATGTATCTATCTATACATCCCTCTATCCCTCTATCTATCCCTCTATCCCTCTATCCCTCTATCCATCTATCTATCTATCTATCTATCTATCTATCTATCTATTAATGAAGTGTGGACACTGTCATCAATAGGGTCATTAATAGCTCCTTTGCCACCGGCGTTGATTTCTAGGGGGCACATTCTCGGCATGGTACTATAGATGACGGGTCCCCTGTATTTTCTACGTTAATAGATGATTTTTTATGAATTTCCGCTTTCACTATTTGGCATGGAAGCTCCTGGATGGGGAAATATTACCGTGCGGTACACTTCCTTTCTTCTTATTCAATCAGCGGCAAGAGCCTGAGACCCAGTGATAAGTTTAGGGGTTCACATAGACAACCCCATGATCCAAGTATCGGTGCTGATGGAGGAGCATCTATATGTCTATAATATAGGACTAATGATCCCGTTATGTTAGTGATTCCCACCAAGGACAACATCTGCAAGGAGTTTGTATGTTCTCCCCGTGTTTGCGTGGGTTTCCTCCGGGTTCTCCGGTTTCCTCCCACACTCCAAAGACATACAGATAGGGACTCTAGATTGTGAGCCCCAATGGGGACAGTGTTGCCAAATGTATGTAAAGTGCTGTGGAATTAACAGTGCTATATAAATGAATAAATATTATTATATTATATTCTGGATTACTGGACGTTCATCTTTTCCTTTTCCTCCCAGCAGTCCGCACTTTAGGATTCCCGATGTCTGGACCCTTCATTCTTCATCGGCTTCTGTTATCCGTCCCCAGTTGGGATAATGGGAAAATTCCAGAGTAAAGTGAAGCGGAACAGCTCTAAATACAGGTAAATGTGTGACCAGGGACGGTAAAACCGGAGACCCCTCCTGAGTACAAGCCAAAGGGCAATTGTGGGGGGATTTAAAGTGACAGCGCTTCAATATATCCGCTCGCTACAGTGCATCAAGTCTTTTATTTTGTGAGTGTTGATCCTGGGGGTCTCAGCTATGCAGTTATGTATTACTTGTGCCCCCACATACTAATACTGCACATAGCACATCCATAGGCCGTAGCACTGTAGATACATTTCCACCATTTCGTCCATGTTCAGGGCCGACAGTCACATTGAGGAGTCGCCGGTCCAGACCATTCCGCAGTACATCCGGGCCCACAATGACGCCGTCACCTGCATCGCTGCTCTGAAATCCGACCTCTGCGTGTCAGGTGGCAAAGACAAGGTAAGTACTTATCTGCGGAGCGTCTGAGCACTGGCTACAGCGGCCGCCCGGCCTTGTAATTAACACACCAGGGCTCAGATTCCCGGGTGATGACGGCCACAGGTTCCAAGAGCTGTATACAATCTATGGGACCTGGCAGATTCCCTTTTACGCAGTGGAAATGTTTGTTGTTCGCTTTATAAAAAAAAAAAAGACGTTCTTCTGAGCTGATCATGCTACAAAGACTGACAAAAACAAGCCTAACTGCCAAAAACAGCTCCCCCCCTGCCAACAGGTGGTGTCTGGTATTGCAGCTTTATTGAAGCGAATGGAGCTGAGCTGCAATTGCACAAACACATCAGGTGCTGCTGTTTTTGGAAGAATGAAGCCATGTTTTTTTCCCTTGGATAACCTTTTTAATAGAAGGAGCAAGGGGATATTTTCTATCTGACTGTACAGCCAAGGCTCTGCACTGTTGTGGGGTGATTAAAGCTCCTCTCTCGTCCCCCATTGACATCACTTTGCCTCAATTCATCACGGTCCCCTGATTTTTATAGGTATGGCAGCACCTTCTCAATGATCAGTGTCCAGAAGTAGCAGATAATTTACCATGTTTTTCGTTTTATAAGACGCATTGGATTATAAAACGAAAAAAAAGAGGTCCGTTTTATAATCCGGTGGTGTCTTACCGGGGGAGGGGCGGTAGCAGTGGTGGAATGGGGGGGGTCACAGGAGGCAGGGGCGGTCGTGGAGCAGGGTTATATAATGGGTGTCCCTGATGCTCGGCGACACTGTTGAGCAGAGAAAACATGCAGGAACTGTTGGCGGCGCGGGCTTCAAAGAAATGGTGTCCGGAAGCGGCGCGTGCCCAGATTGAGCTATCGGCTCAATGACAAGCTGAGATCTCATCTGCGCATGATCACCTCCGGGCCCCATTTTTCTTAAGGCCGCTGCTGGGATATCAATGGGCCAGAGGCGGCGTGTGCGCAGATGAGATCTTGAGCCGAGAGCTCCATGCACGCATGCGCCGACTCTGTGCACCATTATTTCAAGCCCACACCGCCGACATGTTCAGGATGGCTGTTGCCTCACAAGCCCTGCACCGCGGGGTAGCTCTCAGCCCCCAGGCCCGCAGCCCAGAGCAGCTCCCAGCCCCGCAGCTCAGAGCAGCTCCCAGCCCCGCAGCCCTGAGCAGCTCCCAACCCCGCAGTCCTGAGCAGCTCCCAGCCCCGCAGCCCTGAGCAGCTCCCAGCCCCGCAGCCCTGAGCAGCTCCCAGCCCCACAGCCCAGAGCAGCTCCCAGCCCCGCAGCCCTGAGCAGCTCCCAGCCCCGCAGCCCTGAGCAGCTCCCAGCCCCGCAGCCCAGAGCAACTCCCAGCCCCGCATCCCAGAGCATCTCCCAGCCCCGCAGCCCTGAGCATCTCCCAGCCCCGCAGCCCAGAGCATCTCCCAGCCCCACAGCCCAGAGCAGCTCCCAGCCCCGCAGCCCAGAGCAGCTCCCAGCCCCGCAGCCCAGAGCAGCTCCCAGCCCCGCAGCCCAGAGCAGCTCCCAGCCCCGCAGCCCAGAGCAGCTCCCAGCCCCGCAGCCCAGAGCAGCGCCCATCCCCGCAGCCCAGAGCAGCGCCCATCCCCGCAGCCCAGAGCAGCGCCCATCCCCGCAGCCCAGAGCACCTCCCAGCCCCGCAGCCCAGAGCAGCGCCCAGCCCCGCAGCCCTGAGCACCTCCCAGCCCCGCAGCCCAGAGCGGCTCCCATCCCCGCAGCCCTGAGCAGCTCCCATCCCCGCAGCCCAGAGCAGCGCCCATCCCCGCAGCCCAGAGCAGCGCCCATCCCCGCAGCACAGAGCAGCGCCCAGCCCCACAGCCCAGAGCAGCGCCCAGCCCCGCATCCCAGAGCAGCTCCCAGCCCCGCAGCCCTGAGCAGCTCCCAGCCCCGCAGCCCAGAGCAGCTCCCAGCCCCGCAGCCCAGAGCAGCTCCCAGCCCCGCATCCCAGAGCATCTCCCAGCCCCGCAGCCCAGAGCGGCTCCCAGCCCCGCAGCCCAGAGCAGCTCCCATCCCCGCAGCCCAGAGCATCTCCCAGCCCCGCAGCCCTGAGCAGCTCCCATCCCCGCAGCCCAGAGCGGCTCCCAGCCCCGCAGCCCTGAGCATCTCCCAGCCCCGCAGCCCAAAGCAGCGCCCAGCCCCGCAGCCCAGAGCAGCTTCCAGCCCCGCAGCCCAGAGCAGCGCCCAGCCCCGCAGCCCAGAGCAGCGCCCAGCCCCACAGCCCAGAGCATCTCCCAGCCCCGCAGCCCAGAGCAGCTCCCAGCCCCGCAGCCCAGAGCAGCTCCCAGCCCCACAGCCCAGAGCATCTCCCAGCCCCGCAGCCCAGAGCATCTCCCAGCCCCGCAGCCCAGAGCAGCTCCCAGCCCCGCAGCCCAGAGCAGCGCACAGCCCCGCAGCCCAGAGCAGCTCCCAGCCCCGCATCCCAGAGCAGCTCCCAGCCCCGCATCCCAGAGCAGCTCCCAGCCCCGCAGCCCTGAGCAGCTCCCAGCCCCGCAGCCCTGAGCAGCTCCCAGCCCCGCAGCCCTGAGCAGCTCCCAGCCCCGCAGCCCAGAGCAGCTCCCAGCCCCGCAGCCCAGAGCAGCTCCCAGCCCCGCAGCCCAGAGCAGCTCCCAGCCCCGCAGCCCAGAGCAGCTCCCAGCCCCGCAGCCCAGAGCAGCTCCCAGCCCCGCAGCCCAGAGCAGCTCCCAGCCCCGCAGCCCTGAGCAGCTCCCAGCCCCGCAGCCCTGAGCAGCTCCCAGCCCCGCAGCCCTGAGCAGCTCCCAGCCCCGCAGCCCAGAGCAGCTCCCAGCCCACAGCATCGCCCCTGGTAATCTACATTTGGATTATAAGACGCACCTCTCATTTTCTTCCCAAATTTTTAGGAGGAAAAGTGCATTTTATAATCCAAAAAATACGGTACTAATGTGAACAGACCCCACCATATCTCCGCTTCCTGAATTTTGGGGCGAAGTATAACTGATGCTTTATTGTCTTGCAGGCTGTGGTTGTGTCCAATTGGAGAACGGGCACTGCCCTGAAGAGGTTTGTGGGGCACGAGCGAGAGGTGTCTAAGGTACTTCTGTGGCTATGGGGGGATAGTGCACACCTCACACTGGTGCTGGGGAGAATACAGATGCGTATATCGTGCCATGTCACCTCCATACAGATCGCCTGCGTTTTCGGATCCAACCGCATCTTCAGCGCCTCTCGGGATAAGTCCGTCCTCATGTGGGATCTGCACGGTAAAGCTGGCAGTGCCCAGACCTTCATCGGGCATCACTTAATAGTCACTGGATTGGCAGTAAGCTCCGGTCTGTACTCTCGCACCCCCACTGTTATACTTACGCTTATATTAGCTGCGTCCCACTTTCTGACCCTCGGTCCCTTTCAGATTGTACCAAGGTGGTGACGGGGTCTCGAGACAACACTCTGTGTAAATGGGACGTGGAGTCCGGGCAGTGTCTGATCAAAGCTGCCGTCTCCAGAAATCTGGTAAGTTCAGTCCATTGCTATAGACGGGACTGAGGGGCTACAGATAATACTGGGGGGCAACCGTAGCAAAACTCAATTATTTCAGTATTCAGGCCAGCAGGGGGCAGCAGAATTCAGCATCATGTCATTGTGTGATTGGTGAGGGTCCGTACTGTGTGGATGATCCTGATGATGGCGCTCTGTGCTGCAGGTAACGCACCTATGCTGGGTGCCCGGAGAGTCCTACATCGTCCAGACCTCAGAGGATAAAAGCACCCGGTCAGTAATTCTGTATTCATTAGGATGTGATGTCACATTATGTACCAGTGTTATATGTGTGATAAATGGGCGAACGGAACCAGAAATGGACAACGAGCAGGAACATGACCGCCCGACCCCACACGACTTACATCCTCTGTAGTCACAGCGGGACACCTCTCCTTCCCCAGTAGTCACAGACGGACCCCTCTCCTTCCCCAGTAGTCACAGACGGACCCCTCTCCTTCCCCAGTAGTCACAGCGGGACCCCTCTCCTTCCCCAGTAGTCACAGAGGGACCCCTCTCCTTCCCCAGTAGTCACAGCGGGACCCCTCTCCTTCCCCAGTAGTCACAGCGGGACCCCTCTCCTTCCCCAGTAGTCACAGCGGGACCCCTCTCCTTCCCCAGTAGTCACAGAGGGACCCCTCTCCTTCCCCAGTAGTCACAGCGGGACCCCTCTCCTTCCCCAGTAGTCACAGCGGGACCCCTCTCCTTCCCCAGTAGTCACAGCGGGACCCCTCTCCTTCCCCAGTAGTCACAGCGGGACACCTCTCCTTCCCCAGTAGTCACAGCGGGACTCCTCTCCTTCCCCAGTAGTCACAGCGGGACCCCTCTCCTTCCCCAGTAGTCACAGCGGGACCCCTCTCCTTCCCCAGTAGTCACAGCGGGACCCCTCTCCTTCCCCAGTAGTCACAGCGGGACACCTCTCCTTCCCCAGTAGTCACAGCGGGACCCCTCTCCTTCCCCAGTAGTCACAGCGGGACACCTCTCCTTCCCCAGTAGTCACAGCGGGACCCCTCTCCTTCCCCAGTAGTCACAGCGGGACACCTCTCCTTCCCCAGTAGTCACAGAGGGACACCTCTCCTTCCCTAGTAGTCACAGCGGGACCCCTCTCCTTCCCCAGTAGTCACAGCGGGACCCCTCTCCTTCCCCAGTAGTCACAGCGGGACCCCTCTCCTTCCCCAGTAGTCACAGCGGGACCCCTCCTTCCCCAGTAGTCACAGCGGGACACCTCTCCTTCCCCAGTAGTCACAGCGGGACCCCTCTCCTTCCCCAGTAGTCACAGCGGGACCCCTCTCCTTCCCCAGTAGTCACAGCGGGACCCCTCTCCTTCCCCAGTAGTCACAGCGGGACCCCTCTCCTTCCCCAGTAGTCACAGCGGGACCCCTCTCCTTCCCCAGTAGTCACAGCGGGACACCTCTCCTTCCCCAGTAGTCACAGCGGGACCCCTCTCCTCCAGTAGTCACAGCGGGACCCCTCTCCTTCCCCAGTAGTCACAGCGGGACCCCTCTCCTTCCCCAGTAGTCACAGCGGGACCCCTCTCCTTCCCCAGTAGTCACAGCGGGACCCCTCTCCTTCCCCAGTAGTCACAGTGGGACCCCTCTCCTTCCCCAGTAGTCACAGCGGGACCCCTCTCCTTCCCCAGTAGTCACAGCGGGACCCCTCTCCTCCAGTAGTCACAGATAACTCCACCTATGATGGAAATATCACATAAGAAAGCCGTCTGCCCGCACCAATACTAAGAGCTTCTATAATAATGCACTGAACTATCCTAAATTCCGGTTCCCATTGATCTCTAGTGTGTGGGACACCCGTGACCTGCAGGTGGCGCACGCCTTCCCCATGAAGCAGTATATACAGATGCACTGCGATGTCAGCGAGGACGGCAACTACTGTGTGACCAGCAGCAATGGCTTCGGCGGGCAGGGCTGTGAAGCTACGGTGAGACGTTGGTGGGGACTGGGGGGGTCTCGTCCTTCACCACTAAATGGGGAAAGTGGCTTTTAGAGATTTTACGACACAAGAAGATAGATGCTCTCAGGGCAGGTTATCCTCTGCACTCCCTGACACCTATCACATTCATGAACTTGAAGTGGCTGATAACAGAGAGCAATAGGTTTTAGTTAACAGCACAGTGTATGGAATCATACTAAACTTTAATGTTTTCGCCACAGCTGTGGGACCTCAGGAAGACTAAAGACATAGTGTGCGAATATAAGGGCCATCTACAGAGCACCACGTCTTGCGTTTTCCTTCCGAAGGCTACGTCCCACACGCCACTGGTGGCCACCGCATCACACGACTGCACAGTGAAGGTGTGGGAGCGAGATACTGCAGGTATGTGATCAGTCTGATGTCCTCTATGACCTAGCCTGCTAAGTGACACTACATTGGTGGGATCTGACCATGAAGGGGCCGCAGCGCTGATGTATTACCGCAGCCCCCTTTATATGGTCCTGGCTGTACGAGATACTATCGCCATTGCTTTGTAATAGTATAGGCTCACACTTCAGGAGAAAAATGGGGGGACGTACTGTTAATTTGGTACTACAGTCCCTTCTCAGGATTTTTAGGACCCCCGTGATGGCATATCCTAGAGATGTACCGTATGTTTCGCTTTATAAGACGCACCCCAAATTTAGACATAAAAAAAAGAAAAATGGGGTCCGTCTTAAACTCAGGTGTTCTCTTACCGGAGGGGGGCAGCAGTGGTGGTGAAGCGGTGTCACAGGAGGCAGAGGTTGTGCTGGCAGGCACGGCGGATCAGTGGCAGCGGGGTCCGTGGTGGCAGGTGTGGTGGTGGCAGGCGTGGTGGCGACCGGGGTGGCAGGAGCTGCAGGACACCGTGGTGGCAGGAGCCGCGGGGTCCGTGGTGGTGGTGGCGGCGGCGGCGGGTGAGT
Organism: Anomaloglossus baeobatrachus; assembly: GCF_048569485.1. Lineage (NCBI taxonomy): Eukaryota > Metazoa > Chordata > Amphibia > Anura > Aromobatidae > Anomaloglossus > Anomaloglossus baeobatrachus. The sequence goes on from NW_027442768.1 coordinate 76,835, forward strand.
CGTGCAGCAGGCCGGTGCAATGAGTGTCCCAGTGTCCGCGGTCCCGGTTCAAATGATGGTGCCTGGAGCGGCGCATGCGCAGATGGAGCTCTCATCCAAGAGCTCCATCTGTGCACGTGCTCGCTCCCGGCGCCATCATTCGAAACTGGGACCGCGGACAAACTGGTAACATGCTGCAGTGCACAGCCGCCCGCCGCCAACTAGCTGCCCGCCCACCCTGCGTACAAGCGGCCGGGTACCTGTGCGTGCGTGCAGGTGCCCGTGTGAGGGCGGCAGCCGGCTGCCGCCCGCACACAGGGTCCGGCTGATGCCCGCATGGGCACTTGACTGCAGCCCGCACACAGCACCCGGCTGCCGCCCACACGCAGCCACGGGTACCCGATCGCCGCTCATACAGGACACCCAGGTACCACTATATTCGGATTATAAGACGCACCCCCATTTTCCTCCCAAATTTTTTTAGGGAAAAGTGCGTCTTATAAAGCGAAAAATACAGTACCTTTCGATTCAAGTACACATAGACGCCTTTTCTTCTTTGCCGCTTTGTATTGTGGGAAATGCAGTCCAATCTCCTATAAAGAATCTTTATTTTTATATAGCGCCAACATATTCCGCAGCGCTTTACATACATCAGCAACACTGTCCCCATTGGGACTCACAATCTAAATTCCCTATCTGCGATCATATGCTTGTGTTTTCAGTACACAGAGGGAAATAAGCCAGCGCGAACACCGCTGAAGGGATTGGGCATGTTAAAAGTTAATATGCCCCATCCCCACTAGTTTGTCCAAATTATACAGGCCCATAGTGTAATGTAGTGTGAGAAGTGAATGCAGCCTTGGCTGTGACTGGAGCATCATTGCAGCTTGAGATCACTGCTAAGCGTTTATTAACCCCTTCATGCTATACAACGTATTTATTTACATCATATGTTATCTCCCTTGCTTTGATGCGGGCTTGATCTGATCAGTCATCATGTGTTTCTAACAGTCATGGGAGGATCAAAGATATGCCCGCTACTGTTAACCAGTTAAATCCTGCTGTCACTTTTCTGACCGCAGAATATAACATTCGTCAATGGGAAGTGCGTCATTCCCCACTTCCATCGGTGGCCCCGTGACTGATTGCGGGGACTGATTGCGGGGTGACCATGGGTCATGACAGCTGGGGTCAGCTGATAACTAGAGTTGAGCACGTACCTAACTATTTGTACTCGCTATACTCATAACGACTAACAATTAATGTAGGTGCAGAGATCCTGATTCCAGCGATGAGTCACTTACTGTGCTGCTTAGTGTAGTTTTGATAAAATCACTGATTAATCAGCAGAAGATTATCATTACAGGACTACTTGGCTGCTGCAGGTAGTCCAGCATATTCATGAGCTCTGTATAACTGCTAGATCTGCAGCAGAGAAACCATTGATTTTATCACAATGACAGCACACAGCTCAGTAAGTGACACATCGCTGGAATCACCCATTGCATTGCACACGCCATACGGAACGAATACGTGAATATTAGACAATACTCGTTATGAGTAGAGTGAATATGAATAGTTAGGTACGCGCTATACTCTACTGATGACCCCTGTGTATGTCATGACGATCCTCCTGAGAATGCCGACTGCGAGCGACATTCATAGGAGATGATGATTTCTACAGTACAGCGCGGTGCTGATGCAATGCTCTGTATAACACAAGCGATCAGATAATCGCAGCTTTAAAGGGAATCTGTCAGCAGGTTTTTGCTCCCCCCCCCCATCTGAGAGCAGCATAACATAGAGACAGAGACCCTGATTAAAGCAATGTGTCACTTACTGAGCTGTTTGCTTTCATATTGATAAAACCAATGTTTTCTCCATTGCAGATCTAGCCGTTATACAGAGCTCATGAGTATGCTGGACTACCTGTAGCAGCCAAGTAGTCCTGTAATGATAATCTACTGCTGATTAAACTGATTTTATCAAAACTACACTAATCAGCCCAGTAAGTGACACATCATTAGATTCAGGATCTTTGCCCTTACGTTATACTGCTCTCAGATTAGGGAGGAAAAACTTGGTGACAGATTCCCTTTAAGGCCTCTAAGGATATAGTAAACACTGTAAAAAAAAAAATAAAAAAATCTGAAAACAAATTCCCCAAATTCACTCAACTTCAAATCACCCCCCCCCCATTTGCCCTATTGAAAATAAAACAATTAAAAATTAAAAATATGCACGTATTTGGTATCACTGAGTTCAGAAGTGTCCGATCTATCGAAATCTAAAATAAATTACTCCAATTGGTAAGGGGCGTAATGAATAAAAAATTAAAAACACCAGAATTTTATTTTTTTTTTGGTCACCGCAACATTGTAATAAAAGGAGAACAAAAGATTGTATCTCCCCCTAAATAGTATCAAATAAAATGTCAGCTCAGGGCTCAAAAAATAAGCCGTCACACGGCCCCAGACCCAAAAAATGAGGATGTTCCTGGTCTTGAAAAATGTTGACAAACAATTTTTTTTTTGGGGGGGGGGGAGACATTTCAGATTTTTTTGTTTTTTACCAATTAAATAAAAAAACCTATACATGTTTGGTATCTATGTACTCGTACTGACCTGGAGAAAAAATATTAGCACATGTTTTTATTATTTAGTGATTATGGGAAATAAATAAATAAAAATAACAATATGTTATTGTAGAATTGCACTATTTGTTTTTTGCAATTTTATCACACTTGGATTGTTTTTTCAGATTTTTTCACTACAATATGTGGTAAAATTATTGGTGTCATTCAAAAATGCCATCTTTTAAAAAACGGAAACGCAAAAATGGGAAATGTCCCGGGGGTGAAGGGGTTAGTGCATTACTTACAGTAATTTTAACTTTTCTTGCTCGCTGGCTCTCTGCTGGTTCCCCACATTGCCTCTCTTCCTCTCCCCTCCACCAGCGTGTCGGAGCAGCCTGTTCCTGGACGGCTCGGGGGCCCCTTTCGTCGTTGGTGGTCTGTGATGACGCATCCATCCTGTGCGCCAGCTTCAACTCAGGAATTCAGTCCCTGCACATAGACGGCAGCAGAGGAGCCGCACTACAACGGGTGGCAAATTTCTAACCATTGGGGAAATTGCTGCAGAACGTCCAGTGTCACCCAGGCTGCCATCACTGTGGCAAGGATTGTCAAGGGAGGAATTTTGGGTAAAGACTGCTAATGGAGTCTTCGTTTGGGATATCCAGAGACGGTGCCGTATTAGCTGTATACCAGTGCCGATATATCAATGTATCAGACAATGAACACACAGACATGTTCTCTCCTTCAGCCAGCGTCATCAACTGACTCGTGTATTCCAAGACACCCAATTATACAATCTGCATTTCTAACCTTGAAGCTAAACAGGGAGTACTTTTACTCCTTAATTTCTCACAGCGCAGTTTGTTTCTTGTACATTCCTTTTGTGTGAACATTACTGATAAGACTTTCGCAGCTTCACATTCTGGCTTCATTATCTTTGGTTAACTCCTTCATGACTATACAACTTTGAATTATACTATGGGTCTATGCGATGGCTACATAGACAGATAGATAATTATGCAACTACATCTAGATTTTGATTATTTATATACACATATATTCTTATTACGTTTGAACAAACAAGCTATAG